>NC_057799.1:274913764-275042010 GCF_018294505.1 Triticum aestivum | reverse complement strand
ACCGTGCACCATACCGTACCAATCCAGAGGAGACGAAGGAGATTATGCGTCAAGTACAGGAGCTGCTCGACAAAGGTTATATACGCGAATCTCTTAGTCCTTGTGCTGTTCCTATTATACTAGTGCCTAAAAAGGATGGTACGTCGCGTATGTGTGTTGATTGTAGAGGCATTAATAATATTACTATTTGTTATCGTCATCCTATTCCTAGGCTAGATGATATGCTTGATGAATTGAGTGGCTCTACAATATTCTCCAAAGTTGATTTGCGTAGTGGATACCATCAAATTCGTATGAAATTGGGAGATGAATGGAAAACTGCATTTAAAACTAAGTTTGGTTTATATGAGTGGTTAGTCATGCCTTTTGGGTTAACTAATGCACCTAGTACTTTCATGAGACTAATGAACGAAGTTTTACGTGCTTTCATTGGATGATTTGTGGTAGTCTATTTTGATGATATACTGATTTATAGCAAATCTTTGGAAGAACATTTGGAACATTTACGTGTTGTTTTTATTGCTCTACGTGATGCACGTTTGTTTGGTAACCTTGGGAAGTGCACCTTTTGCACCGACCGAGTATCTTTTCTTGGCTATGTTGTTACTCCACAGGGAATTGAAGTTGATAAAGCCAAGATTGAAGCTATTGAGAGTTGGCCGCAGCCCAAAACGGTCACACAAGTGCGGAGTTTTCTTGGACTCGCTGGTTTCCATAGGCGTTTTGTGAGAGATTTTAGCACCATTGCTGCACCTCTCAACGAGCTTACAAAGAAGGATGTGCCTTTTGTTTGGGGTACCGCACAGGAAGAAGCCTTCACGGTATTGAAAGATAAGCTGACACATGCTCCTTTACTCCAACTTCCTGATTTTAATAAGACTTTTGAGCTTGAATGTGATGCTAGTGGAATTGGATTAGGAGGTGTGTTATTACAAGATGGTAAACCTGTTGCATACTTTTCTGAAAAATTGAGTGGGCCTAGTCTGAATTATTCTACTTATGATAAAGAACTATATGCTCTTGTTCGGACTTTAGAAACATGGCAACATTATTTATGGCCCAAAGAATTTGTTATACATTCTGATCATGAATCTTTGAAACATATTAAAAGTCAAGCTAAACTGAATCGTAGACATGCTAAATGGGTTGAATTCATTGAAACTTTCCCTTATGTCATTAAACACAAGAAGGGTAAAGAAAATGTTATTGCTGATGCATTGTCTCGTCGCTATACTATGCTTTCACAACTTGACTTCAAAATATTTGGTTTGGAGACCATCAAAGATCAATATGTGCATGATGCTGATTTTAAAGATGTTTTGCAGAATTGTAAAGAAGGAAGAACCTGGAACAAGTTTGTCGTTAATGATGGATTTGTGTTCCGTGCTAACAAGCTATGCATTCCAGCTAGCTCTCTTCGTCTTTTGTTGTTGCAGGAGGCGCATGGAGGAGGATTAATGGGACACTTTGGCGTGAAGAAGACGGAGGACGTACTTGCTACACATTTCTTTTGGCCAAAGATGAGACGGGATGTTGAGCGTTTTGTTGCTCGCTGCACTACATGTCAAAAAGCTAAGTCACGACTCAACCCTCATGGTTTATATATGCCTTTGCCTGTACCTAGTGTTCCTTGGGAGGATATATCTATGGACTTTGTTTTAGGTTTACCTCGAACAAAGATGGGGAGGGATAGCATATTTGTTGTCGTGGATAGATTCTCAAAAATGGCACACTTTATACCATGTCATAAAAGCGATGATGCTGTTAATGTTGCTGATTTGTTCTTCCGTGAAATTATTCATTTGCATGGTGTGCCAAATACTATTGTTTCAGATCGTGATACTAAATTTCTTAGCCACTTTTGGAGATGTTTATGGGCTAAGTTGGGGACTAAACTGCTTTTTAGTACTACTTGTCACCCCCAAACTGATGGACAAACTGAAGTAGTCAATAGAACATTGTCTACTATGCTTAGGGCTGTTTTGAAGAATAATAAGAAAATGTGGGAAGAATGCTTGCCTCATATTGAGTTTGCTTATAATCGTTCATTGCATTCTACTACTAAGATGTGCCCTTTTGAAATTGTGTATGGTTTCCTACCTCGTGCACCTATTGATTTGTTGCCTCTTCCATCTTCGGAGAAGGTTAATTTTGATGCTAAACAACGTGCTGAATTGATCTTAAAAATGCATGAGTTAACTAAGGAAAACATTGAGCGTATGAATGCTAAATATAAACTTGCTGGAGATAAGGTGATAGAGGCAAAGGTGTCCCGTCTTTCGATGAGATGATGGATAATATCACTTGCGTGCCCTGTTGACGCCATGGAAGAAGAAGAGCTCTGCGCAGGCTCGGCAGGTGTGCTCTTGGCAGAGAGTGGTGGTTGTGCCTGCTTTCTTGTATCACGGCTGGAGGTGGCACCTGATGGAGGTGATGGTGAAGTGGAAGTAGAGGATGCACGTGGTGTCCATGATGAAGGTCGACCTGCAGAAAAGTTAGTTCGCGCCAATGCCTGTCGATCCTGCACTTCACATCCAGCTTTACAAGTAAGATGGAATAAACGAGTGATATTATTATAATCCTTATACTCTAGAATGGTCTAAATCTCTTTATTTAATCCACCCATAAAACGTGCAAGCATAGCTTCATTCTCCTCAACAATACCACATCTAATCATGCCAGTTTGTAATTCCTGATAATATTCTTCTACAGAATTTTTCCCTAGTCTTAAGCGCTGCAATTTTTGAAGTAATTCACGTTGATAATATGGTGGAACCCAACGAGTACGCATAGCAGTTTTCAAAGCAGCCCAAGTAGCTGGAACAGGATATAATCTACAATGTTCAGACCACCAAACATAAGCAAAGCTAGTGAAAGCACAAACAGCAGCAGGAACATGTCTCTCCTCAGGATATTGCAAACATGTAAATCATTGTTCAGTGAAGTGGAAGTAGAGGATGCACGTGGTGTCCATGATGAAGGTCGACCTGCAGAAAAGTTAGTTCGCGCCAATGCCTGTCGATCCTGCACTTCACGTCCAGCTTTACAAGCAAGATGGAATAAACGAGTGATATTATTATAATCCTTATACTCTAGAATGGTCTGAATCTCTTTATTTAATCCACCCATAAAACGTGCAAGCATAGCTTCATTCTCCTCAACAATACCACATCTAATCATGCCAGTTTGTAATTCCTGATAATATTCTTCTACAGAATTTTTCCCTTGTCTTAAGCGCTGCAATTTTTGAAGTAATTCACGTTGATAATATGGTGGAACCCAACGAGTACGCATAGCAGTTTTCAAAGCAGCCCAAGTAGCTGGAACAGGATATAATCTACAATGTTCAGACCACCAAACACATGCAAAGCTAGTGAAAGCACAAACAGCAGCAGGAACACGTCTCTCCTTAGGATATTGCAAACATGTAAATCATTGTTCAGTTTCTAACTCCCAAGTAAGATATATATCAGGAACATATCTACCCTCAAATGGTGGAATATTCAATTTCAGTTTAGGGAGATGGTCATGATCTCGTACCTGAGGTGGTGGTGCCGGCCTACCGTTGCGAATATATACCTGAGGTCGACCTGCTGGTGGTGGTGCTGGTGGCTGCACGTAGTTCTGATTTTGATCAACCTCATCCTCATAATCACCTTCATAATCGTCATCCTCCTCAGCCGCCGCAGTAGCAGGAGCCAAAGAAGCATCAACAGTAGGTGCAGCGGCACCCGAATTTTGACCAGTCTCAATTGGAACGCGCTGTGCTCGTCCCACTTGATTTGGAAGCCGGCGTTGGAGATGTGGTTGTTGTTGTTGTAGAGGTGCGACATATGCAGCCGGTGGTGGTTGGGGAAGACGCTTGAGTAATTCAGTAAACTTGTTATCCAGCTTTGTCTCGAACGACTTCTCCACGGCATCTATCTTCTCCATAGCCTCTTCAAATCTGTTTAGCACATCTCCCACCTGGCCACTCATCATTTGCTGAAATTTATCATGCAACTCCTTGTTCGTCATGTTCTCCCAATCAGTCTCATCGGCTTGTGATCCTGCCATGGTTAGCAGCAATAGAAACACAAAAGAATATGATCCTACAGACTACTAGGAAGTGGTGGTGATGGTGGTGTGTCACAAATCCTTCAAGCGAATCTCAAATTCTTACCAGTTCTTACCCAGCAGCAGGTGGTGATCGGCAACCGTTGTAGTCAAAACTCTCAAAGCTTGGATAGAGCGAGTACCAGGGAGAGTCAAACGCACGATGTAGATGTATGTGGAGGTGGGAAGGCTTATAATATGGTAGCAAAAATGGTCAGCAATAATCAATTCAGAGATGCAAAGTTGAATAAACGCTCAACGACGGTACTGTGCTGGTCCTAGGCTAGACCGTGCTAGAGACGCGAGCCTAGAACACTAACAAAATCACGGCGCTGCACGTAAACAAGGGAAAAGCACACTCCGGAAAAAAAAATCGCGCGCTTTTTTTGCGCTCCTCTTTTTTTTTGCGAAAAATCACTATAATGGCGAGTGTCTCAAAACTCTTCCCAGGTCAAACTGGCAGGATAGGCACAAAAATTTTTTGACTATTTTTTTTCCGGAAATCAGGGCAGCGACGACGAAAAAGTGCGACAAAAATCACTATGATGGCCAGTGTCTCAAAACACTCCCCGGGACCTAAAAATAGGATAGGGAAAAAATATTTTTGGTCGCCGAAATTTTGGCCTAAAAACTGCCCGGGGGTCGCCGAATTTTTTTTTTCGAGACCTACTCAGGCAAGGAAACACGAACCGGAAAATAGATGGATCTCTAAAACAAACCGAATATGAAAAGAACTCGGATTGGTGGTAGGATATGGCAGCGGTGGTGGTATATGGTAGCGATGGTGGTATATGGATACGGATCGGTGGTGGTATATGGATACGGATTGGTGGTGGTATATGGATACGGATTCAGAGCGGTGGCGGATAAGCAATAGTGGTAGATGGCAAGGCGATGATGATGGTGCGGCGGCGGCGTGACAACTTATGACCACAACTCGAAACTCTAAAAGACTAGACTCTAAGACCAGCAACTTGACACGACGATGCAACCGCAAATTCAACAAAGCAAAAACCCTAAAAAGATTATGCAAAGGCTCAGATTGGTTCGGATATGATGAACTAACCTTAATTTTTTTTGTGGCTTTTTCGTGGACTGTAGGTATGAAGAACAGAGTCGATCTAAACTACGAAAAACTGTAAAATCTCACCGAGCAACCTGGAAATCTGATACCACTTGATAGAGGCAAAGGTGTCCCGTCTTTCGATGAGATGATGGATATCGCTTTGGTGGAAGTCGACTTTGACGATCCGACTACGAACGTGCGATGATGTCGCGCCTTAGCAATCGCTAAACCAACTCCGAGAGGTTATTGACCACGCCGGAGCACGATCAACCTGACCACGAGGGTCTGTTTCCTGCGAACAAACGAAGAACAAGCAAGAAACTGAGATTGCAATCTGGATATTGCGAATATAAGATGAAAGCTTTATTGATCAAGGTGGGGTTCTATGACGCCTTTGTCTGGTCGTTGAACACAAACGAAGTACGCGAAGTTGCAGCTATGGCGAACTTTTAATCTAAACAAAACCCAAAGTCTAAACGACGCCCTAAGGGCTGTATATATGGAGGAAGAGGGGGGAATTTCGTGGCCCTTGGGGAAGGGGTCCGAAACCAACCCTATCTCTTGTTTCCCCACATACGGACTCTAAAAATAGCCTATACTCAAGTATTTCGAAATTACATGGGCCTGGCCCAATAATTAGGTGACGCGGCACCTAGAATAGCCTCTGGACGAAAGTTATGAAGTAGCATCTTGCATATTTCGTCCAAGGCTTCATGCACGCATTATGGTGGCTTCAATGTCCTGAAATCATCACTTGTAACTCCGTTCTTGTCCCCCATGCGCATGCCATCATCTCCATGCTTGTTCTTGCTCCAATGTTCATCCTTCTCAAAGCTAGGCCCTTCATTTGTAAGCAAAACAAATGTATCCAATTTAGGCAGCATCATATTCTCATGAACATTAGAATCATTACCAAGAAACGAAAGTACCTAGTAATTTAATTGGCGTGCGCGAGCTCTAGTAATTGGTGCAGTATGTATAGCAGCAGGGGCTGTGGGTGTAACAATGGTATTGATGTCCTCATCACACTTCTCTCATCTCACGTTTGGTGGCAAATAGGACTAAGTTTTTCTTGTCGCTCATCGTGGAGGCACTCAATTTAGGCTTGTGGCGCTCGCTCTCTTTTTGGTGGTTCACTCTCTCACTATTCTCTCCATGATGGGTGTTTTGCTTGTCGGCGAGCACTTGGCTTGGAGACATAGGACGTAGCACAAACTCTTTCCCTTTCATCTTGAAGCTATAGTTATTTGTACGCCCATTGTGAATGACACCTCGGTCAAATTGCCATGGCCGTCCCAGAAGGAGGTGGCACATGGTCATCGGAAGGACATCACACTCCAAAGTGTCTTCATAGGCGTCGATCTTGAAAGAGACTTGTACTCTCTGCTCGACTTGTATGGTGCCGGTATCGCTTAGCCATTGAACCTTGTAGGGGTGCGGCTGCTTCATCTTGACCAATTGGAGTTTGGAGCATAGTTCTTCACTTGCCAAGTTATGGCAACTCCCTCCATCGATGATTGATAGAGGCAAAGGTGTCCCGTCTTTCGATGAGATGATGAATATCGCTTTGATGGAAGTCGACTTTGACGATCCGACTACGAACGTGCGAGGACGTCGCGCCTTAGCAATCGCTAAACCAACTCCGAGAGGTTATCGACCACGCCGGAGCACGATCAACCTGACCACGAGGGTCTGTTTCCTGCGAGCAAACGAAGAACAGGCAAGAAACTGAGATTGCAATCTGGATATTGCGAATATAAGATGAAAGCTTTATTGATCAAGGTGGGGTTCTGTGACGCCTTTGTCTGGTCGCTGAACACAAACGAAGTACGCGAAGTTGCAGCTATGGCGAACTTTTAATCTAAACAAAACCCAAAGTCTAAACGATGCCCTAAGGGCTGTATATATGGAGGAAGAGGGGGGAATTTCGTGGCCCTTGAGGAAGGGGTCCGAAACCAACCCTATCCCTTGTTTCCCCACACATACGGACTCTAAAAACAGCCTATACTTATGTATTTCGAAATTACATGGGCCTGGCCCAATAATAAGGTGACGCAGCACCTAGAATAGCCTCTGGACGAAAGTTATGAAGTAGCATCTTGTATATTTCGTCCAAGGCTTCATGCACGCATTATGGTGGCTTCAACGTCCTGAAATCATCACTTGTAACTCCGTTCTTGTTCCCCATGCGCATGCCATCATCTCCATGCTTGTTCTTGCTCCAATGTTCATCCTTCTCAAAGCTAGGCCCTTCATTTGTAAGCAAAACAAATGTATCCAATTTAGGCAGCATCATATTCTCATGAACATTAGAATCATTAGCAAGAAACGAAAGTACCTGGTAATTTAATTGGCGTGCGCGAGCTCTAGTAATTGGTCCAGTATGTATAGCAGCAGGGACTGTGGGTGTAATAATTGTATTGATGTCCTCATCACGGTCGGTGCAAAAGGTGCACTTCCCAAGGTTACCAAACAAACGTGCATCACGTAGAGCAATAAAAACAGCACGTAAATGTTCCAAATGTTCTTCCAAAGATTTGCTATAAATCAGTATATCATCAAAATAGACCACCACAAATCGTCCAATGAAAGCACGTAAAACTTCGTTCATTAGTCTCATGAAAGTACTAGGTGCATTAGTTAACCCAAAAGGCATGACTAACCACTCATATAAACCAAACTTAGTTTTAAATGCAGTTTTCCATTCATCTCCCAATTTCATACGAATTTGATGGTATCCACTACGCAAATCAACTTTGGAGAATATTGTAGAGCCACTCAATTCATCAAGCATATCATCGAGCCTAGGAATAGGATGACGATAACGAATAGTAATATTATTAATGCCTCTACAATCAACACACATACGCGACGTACCATCCTTTTTAGGCACGAGTATAATAGGAACAGCACAAGGACTAAGAGATTCGCGTATATAACCTTTGTCGAGCAGCTCCTGTACTTGACGCATAATCTCCTTCGTCTCCTCTGGATTGGTACGGTATGGTGCACGGTTGGGTAGCGATGCACCGGGAATTAAGTCAATTTGATGCAATCTGAATATTGCGAATATATATGAAGTATTGATAGTGGTGGGAATCCGTAAGCGGTCTTGGTCTGGTCGTTGGACAAAAGGATGAATAGATCTAACTTTTTTGTGGCTTTTTCTTGGACAATAGGTAAGAAAATAAATCTAATCTAGGGGAAACTGGAAATTCTCACCGAGCAACCTGAAAACTGATACCACTTGATAGAGGCAAAGGTGTCCCGTCTTTCGATGAGATGATGAATATCGCTTTGATGGAAGTCGACTTTGACGATCCGACTACGAACGTGCGAGGACGTCGCGCCTTAGCAATCGCTAAACCAACTCCGAGAGGTTATCGACCACGCCGGAGCACGATCAACCTGACCACGAGGGTCTGTTTCCTGCGAGCAAACGAAGAACAGGCAAGAAACTGAGATTGCAATCTGGATATTGCGAATATAAGATGAAAGCTTTATTGATCAAGGTGGGGTTCTGTGACGCCTTTGTCTGGTCGCTGAACACAAACGAAGTACGCGAAGTTGCAGCTATGGCGAACTTTTAATCTAAACAAAACCCCCAAAGTCTAAACGACGCCCTAAGGGCTGTATATATGGAGGAAGAGGGGGGGGAACTTCGTGGCCCTTGAGGAAGGGGTCCGAAACCAACCCTATCTCTTGTTTCCCCACACATACGGACTCTAAAAACAGCCTATACTTATGTATTTCGAAATTACATGGGCCTGGCCCAATAATAAGGTGACGCAGCACCTAGAATAGCCTCTGGACGAAAGTTATGAAGTAGCATCTTGTATATTTCGTCCAAGGCTTCATGCACGCATTATGGTGGCTTCAACGTCCTGAAATCATCACTTGTAACTCCGTTCTTGTTCCCCATGCACATGCCATCATCTCCATGCTTGTTCTTGCTCCAATGTTCATCCTTCTCAAAGCTAGGCCCTTCATTTGTAAGCAAAACAAATGTATCCAATTTAGGCAGCATCATATTCTCATGAACATTAGAATCATTAGCAAGAAACGAAAGTACCTGGTAATTTAATTGGCGTGCGCGAGCTCTAGTAATTGGTCCAGTATGTATAGCAGCAGGGACTGTGGGTGTAATAATTGTATTGATGTCCTCATCATCCTCCCCTTCTTGAAATGAAGTCGTCCTCGACGGAAGCTCATCTTCCTCACCCAAATAAGGCTTCAAATCTGCAATATTAAAAGTGGGACTAACCCCAAAATCTGCAGGCAGCTCAAGTTTATATGCATTATCATTTATTTTCTCTAACACCTTAAAAGGACCATCAGCACGTGGCATTAGCTTTGATTTGCGCAAATCAGGAAATCTATCCTTACGCAAATGTAACCAAACAAGATCTCCAGGTGCAAACACAACATGTTTTCTACCCTTATCTCCAGCTAGTTTATATTTAGCATTCATACGCTCAATGTTTTCCTTAGTTAACTCATGCATTTTTAAGATCAATTCAGCACGTTGTTTAGCATCAAAATTAACCTTCTCCGAAGATGGAAGAGGCAACAAATCAATAGGTGCACGAGGTAGGAAACCATACACAATTTCAAAAGGGCACATCTTAGTAGTAGAATGCAATGAACGATTATAAGCAAACTCAATATGAGGCAAGCAGTCTTCCCACATTTTCTTATTATTCTTCAAAACAGCCCTAAGCATAGTAGACAATGTTCTATTGACTACTTCAGTTTGTCCATCAGTTTGGGGGTGACAAGTAGTACTAAAAAGCAGTTTAGTCCCCAACTTAGCCCATAAACATCTCCAAAAGTGGCTAAGAAATTTAGTATCACGATCTGAAACAATAGTATTTGGCACACCATGCAAGCGAATAATTTCACGAAAGAACAAATCAGCAACATTAACAGCATCATCGCTTTTATGACATGGTATAAAGTGCGCCATTTTCGAGAATCTATCCATGACAACAAATATGCTATCCCTCCCCTTCTTTGTTCGAGGTAAACCTAAAACAAAGTCCATAGATATATCCTCCCAAGGAACACTAGGTACAGGCAAAGGCATATATAAACCATGAGGATTGAGTCGTGACTTAGCTTTATGACATGTAGTGCAGCGAGCAACAAAACGCTCAACATCCCGTCTCATCTTTGGCCAAAAGAAATGTGTAGCAAGTACGTCCTCCGTCTTCTTCACGCCAAAGTGTCCCATTAATCCTCCTCCATGCGCCTCCTGCAACAACAAAATACGAAGAGAGCTAGCTGGAATGCATAGCTTGTTAGTACGGAACACAAATCCATCATTAACGACAAACTTGTTCCAGGTTCTTCCTTCTTTACAATTCTGCAATACATCTTTAAAATCAGCATCATGCACATATTGATCTTTGATGGTCTCCAAACCAAATATTTTGAAGTCAAGTTGTGAAAGCATAGTATAGCGACGAGACAATGCATCAGCAATAACATTTTCTTTACCCTTCTTGTGTTTAATGACATAAGGGAAAGTTTCAATGAATTCAACCCATTTAGCATGTCTACGATTCAGTTTAGCTTGACTTTTAATATGTTTCAAAGATTCATGATCAGAATGTATAACAAATTCTTTGGGCCATAAATAATGTTGCCATGTTTCTAAAGTCCGAACAAGAGCATATAGTTCTTTATCATAAGTAGAATAATTCAGACGAGGCCCACTCAATTTTTCAGAAAAGTATGCAACAGGTTTGCCATCTTGTAATAACACACCTCCTAATCCAATGCCACTAGCATCACATTCAAGCTCAAAAGTCTTATTAAAATCAGGAAGTTGGAGTAAAGGAGCATGTGTCAACTTATCTTTCAATACCGTGAAGGCTTCTTCCTGTGCGGTACCCCAAACAAAAGGCACATCCTTCTTTGTAAGCTCGTTGAGAGGTGCAGCAATGGTGCTAAAATCTCTCACAAAACGCCTATAGAAACCAGCGAGTCCAAGAAAACTCCGCACTTGTGTGACCGTTTTGGGCTGCGGCCAACTCTCAATAGCTTCAATCTTGGCTTTATCAACTTCAATTCCCTGTGGAGTAACAACATAGCCAAGAAAAGATACTCGGTCGGTGCAAAAGGTGCACTTCCCAAGGTTACCAAACAAACGTGCATCGCGTAGAGCAATAAAAACAGCACGTAAATGTTCCAAATGTTCTTCCAAAGATTTGCTATAAATCAGTATATCATCAAAATAGACCACCACAAATCGTCCAATGAAAGCACGTAAAACTTCGTTCATTAGTCTCATGAAAGTACTAGGTGCATTAGTTAACCCAAAAGGCATGACTAACCACTCATATAAACCAAACATAGTTTTAAATGCAGTTTTCCATTCATCTCCCAATTTCATACGAATTTGATGGTATCCACTACGCAAATCAACTTTGGAGAATATTGTAGAGCCACTCAATTCATCAAGCATATCATCGAGCCTAGGAATAGGATGACGATAACGAATAGTAATATTATTAATGCCTCTACAATCAACACACATACGCGACGTACCATCCTTTTTAGGCACGAGTATAATAGGAACAGCACAAGGACTAAGAGATTCGCGTATATAACCTTTGTCGAGCAGCTCCTGTACTTGACGCATAATCTCCTTCGTCTCCTCTGGATTGGTACGGTATGGTGCACGGTTGGGTAGCGATGCACCGGGAATTAAGTCAATTTGATGCTCAATCCCTCGAATAGGTGGTAATCCCGGTGGCACGTCTTGTGGGAAGACGTCAGCGAACTCCTGCAAAATGTGAGTGACAGCAGGGGCAAAGAGGAAGGCACGTCCTCGAATGAAAATAATGCCTCTTTGCACACAAAAGCATAGCAAACAGATTTGCTGAAATCTAGTTCATCAATATCAGATTTTGTGGCAAGTAAACATGCACTTTTCAATTTAATTTCAGAAACAACACTAGATGGTTTATTATTAGGTTTCATTTGTTGCTCAAATTCCTTTGCCACAATCTGATTTTCACTCTTATTTTTCTCCTGTTTTGCTTTATTAGCTCTATTAATGTCATCTTTCAAAATGGAATCAGGAGTCATAGGAAGCAAAGTAATATTTTTATCCTTATGAACAAGAGTATACTGATTGTTTCTACCATGGTGTACAGAATTTTTATCAAATTGCCATGGTCTACCTAGTAATAAGGAACATGCTTGCATGGGTACCACATCACAATCAACATAATCAGCATATGTAGAGATACTAAAATGCACACGAACAGTACGTGTTACCTTAACCTTGCCCCTGTTGTTGAACCATTGGATGTAGTAAGGATGTGGATGTGGTCTTGTGGTGAGAGATAGCTTCTCCACCATCTCCATGCTAGCCAAGTTGTTACAGCTCCCTCCATCTATGATGACGCGAACAGAACGTTCCTTCACAACTCCCTTTGTATGGAACAAATTATGCCTCTGATTTTGCTCTGCTTGTGTGACCTGCACACTCAAAACACGTTGAGCAACTAAACATTCATACCTGTCAGCGTCTTCAGGAGCCATGTATTGCGTCTCATTTTCAGAATCATCTCCACCATGTTCTTCACGTGTAATAAGAGCCAAAGTCTCCTCATCATAGTCACTAGCGGACTCATACCCACCATCCTCAGTAGCAATCATGACACGCTGAGATTTGCATTCTCTCGCAAAATGTCCTCTTCCCTTACAACGACGACAAATAATATCACTTGTGTGCCCTGTCGATGCCATGGAAGAAGAAGAGCTCTGCACAGGCCCGGCAAGTGTGCTCTTGGCAGAGAGTGGTGGTTGTGCCTGCTTTCTTGTATCACGGCTGGAGGTGGCACCTGATGGAGGTGATGGTGAAGTGGAAGTAGAAGATGCACGCGGTGTCCATGATGAAGGTCGACCTGCAGAAAAGTTAGTTCGCGCCAATGGCTGTCGATCCTGCACTTCACGTTCAGCTTTACAAGCAAGATGGAATAAATGAGTGATATTATTATAATCCTTATACTCTAGAATGGTCTGAATCTCTTTATTTAATCCACCCATAAAACGTGCAAGCATAGCTTCATTCTCCTCAACAATACCACATCTAATCATGCCAGTTTGTAATTCCTGATAATATTCTTCTATAGAATTTTTTCCTTGTCTTAAACGCTGCAATTTTTGAAGTAATTCACGTTGATAATATGGTGGAACCCAACGAGTACGCATAGCAGTTTTCAAAGCAGCCCAAGTAGCTGGAACAGGATATAATCTACAATGTTCAGACCACCAAACACATGCAAAGCTAGTGAAAGCACAAACAGCAGCAGGAACACGTCTCTCCTCAGGATATTGTAAACATGTAAATCGTTGTTCAGTTTCTAACTCCCAAGTAAGATATATATCAGGAACATATCTACCCTCAAATGGTGGAATATTCAATTTCAGTTTAGGGAGATGGTCATGATCTCGTACCTGAGGTGGTGGTGCCGGCCTACCGTTGCGAATATATACCTGAGGTCGACCTGCTGGTGGTGGTGCTGGTGGCTGCACGTAGTTCTGATTTTGATCAACCTCATCCTCATAATCGCCCGCATAATCGTCATCCTCCTCAGCCGCCGCAGGAGCAGGAGCCAAAGAAGCATCAACAGTAGGGACAGCAGCACCCGAATTTTGACCAATCTCAATTGGAACGCGCTGTGCCCGTCCCACTTGATTTGGAAGGCGGCGTTGGAGATGTGGTTGTTGTTGTTGTAGAGGTGCGACATGTGCAACCGGTGGTGGTTGGGGAAGACGCTTTAGTAATTCAGTAAACTTGTTATCCAGCTTTGTCTCAAACGACTTCTCCACGGCATCTATCTTCTCCATAGCCTCTTCAAATCTGTTTAGCACATCTCCCACCTGGCCACTCATCATTTGCTGAAATTTATCATGCAACTCCTTGTTCGTCATGTTCGCCCAATCAGTCTCATCGGCTTGTGAACCTGCCATGGTTAGCAGCAATAGAAACACAAAAGAATATGATCCTGCAGACTACTAGAAGTGGTGGGATGGTGGTGTGTCACAAAACCTTCAAGCGAATCTCAAATTCTTACCAGTTCTTACCCAGCAGCAGGTGGTGATCGGCAACCGTTGTAGTCAAAAACTCTCAAAGCTTGGATATAGCGATTACCAGGGAGAGTCAAACGCACGATGTAGACTTATGTGGAGCTGGGAAGGCTTATAATATGGTAGCAAAATGGTAAGCAATAATCAATTCAGAGATGCAAAGTTGAATAAACGCTCAACGACGGTACTGTGCTGGTCCTAGGCTAGACCGTGCTAGAGACGCGAGCCTAGAACACTAACAAAATCACGGCGCTGCACGTAAACAAGGGAAAAGCACACTCAGGAATTTTTTTTTTCGCTCTTTTTTTTTTCCGAGACCTACTCAGGCAAGGAAACACGAAACGGAAAATATATGGATCTCTAAAACAAACCGACTATGAAAAGAACTCGGATTGGTGGTGGATATATGGCGGTAGTATATGGCAGCGGTGGTGGTATATGGCAGCGGTGGTGGTATATGGATACGGATTCAAAGCGGTGGCGGATAAGCAATGGTGGTAGATGGCAAGGCGATGATGATGGTGCGGCGGCGGCGTGACAACTTATGACCAGAACTCGAAACTCTAAAAGACTAGACTCTAAGACCAGCAACTTGACACGACGATGCAACCGCAAATTCAACAAAGCAAAAACCCTAAAAAGATTATGCAAAGGCTCAGATTGGTTCGGATATGATGAACTAACCCTAATTTTTTTTTGTGGCTTTTTCGTGGACTGTAGGTATGAAGAACAGACTCGATCTAAACTACGAAAAACTGTAAAATCTCACCGAGCAACCTGGCTCTGATACCACTTGATAGAGGCAAAGGTGTCCCGTCTTTCGATGAGATGATGAATATCGCTTTGATGGAAGTCGACTTTGACGATCCGACTACGAACGTGCGAGGACGTCGCGCCTTAGCAATCGCTAAACCAACTCCGAGAGGTTATCGACCACGCCGGAGCACGATCAACCTGACCACGAGGGTCTGTTTCCTGCGAGCAAACGAAGAACAGGCAAGAAACTGAGATTGCAATCTGGATATTGCGAATATAAGATGAAAGCTTTATTGATCAAGGTTGGGTTCTGTGACGCCTTTGTCTGGTCGCTGAACACAAACGAAGTACGCGAAGTTGCAGCTATGGCAAACTTTTAATCTAAACAAAACCCAAAGTCTAAACGACGCCCTAAGGGCTGTATATATGGAGGAAGAGGGGGGGAATTTCGTGGCCCTTGAGGAAGGGGTCCGAAACCAACCCTATCTCTTGTTTCCCCACACATACGGACTCTAAAAACAGCCTATACTTATGTATTTCGAAATTACATGGGCCTGGCCCAATAATAAGGTGACGCAGCACCTAGAATAGCCTCTGGACGAAAGTTATGAAGTAGCATCTTGTATATTTCGTCCAAGGCTTCATGCACGCATTATGGTGGCTTCAACGTCCTGAAATCATCACTTGTAACTCCGTTCTTGTTCCCCATGCGCATGCCATCATCTCCATGCTTGTTCTTGCTCCAATGTTCATCCTTCTCAAAGCTAGGCCCTTCATTTGTAAGCAAAACAAATGTATCCAATTTAGGCAGCATCATATTCTCATGAACATTAGAATCATTAGCAAGAAACGAAAGTACCTGGTAATTTAATTGGCGTGCGCGAGCTCTAGTAATTGGTCCAGTATGTATAGCAGCAGGGCCTGTGGGTGTAATAATTGTATTGATGTCCTCATCAATGATGACCTTGACGGACCGTCCATTGATGCCGGCCTTTGTGTGGAAGATATGGCATCTTTGATCTTCGTCTTGTTGATGTTGAAGAGTCAAGACCTTGGAGACAACAAGAGCGGGACTTGAGTCTTCGTCACAAAAGATGTGATCATCTTCTTCTTCCTTGTTCACTTGTCGGTGCATGGCCACTTGCTCAAGAGCTTCCATTTCTCCTTCACTCATGGAGTCGTAGGTGCCGTCGTCGTTGAGGATCATGGTGCGCTTGTTTGTGCACTCGAAGGACTTGTGGCCTCGGCCTCCGCATGTGAAACATTTGATGGAACTTGTCTTGATGGTCTCATCGGTTGGAGTAGATGATGATGAAGCTTTCGGCTTGAAGTTGCTTGTAGTAGGAGGACGACTTGAGCTTGTCGAAGCTTTCTTGTAACTTGACTTGTCGCCCTTGCTCGTGGTGGGAGTCGTTGAAGCTTGATTGTTGGAGAGGCCATAGGACTTTGATGAGAACTTGGCATACTTGAAGTCGTCTTGTACTTGCCGTTCCGCTTTGGTAGCTTGATGCACTAGCTCGATGAGGTTCGAGTATGGTTGGAAGTCGGCAATCTTCTTGATAGGGTGATTGAGTCCATTCAAGAAACGTGCCATAGTTTGCTCATCATCTTCTTTGGCATTGGCTCGTATCATGGCAATCTCCATTTCCTTGTAGTACTCTTCAACGCTCTTGGTTCCTTGCTTGAGTTGTTGGAGTTTCTTGAAGAGGTCGCGGTTGTAGTAGTTTGGCACGAATCGTGCTCTCATGACATCCTTCATTTGTGCCCAAGTGGTGATGGGTGGTTCACCTCTTGCCGCCTGGCGCTCAATGACTTGTTCCCACCAAATGAGTACGTAGTCTTGGAATTCGAGGGATGCCATTGCGATCTTCTTCTCTTCTTCGTAGTTGTGCAAGCGGAAGATTTTGTCAACCTTCAATGCCCATGATATGTACTCTTCGGGGTCATTGCTTCCGGTAAACTTGGGCATGGTGAACTTTAGCTTGCCATATCGTTGCTCTTCATTGTGTTGGGGTCGGGGATGATGACGCCCATGTCGTTGAGGATTGACAATCTCATGTTGTGCTTGGCGAGGAGGTTTGTCTTCCTCATGTTGCTCTTGGCGAGGAGGGTTGTCTTCCTCATGATGCTCTTGGTGACGAGGTGGTCCATTGTCTTCTTGCTCTCGATGGACTGGACGTTCTTGTCTCGCATGAGGAGAAACTTGTCTATCTTGACGAGGAGGTTGTCGATCTTGACGAGGGGCTTGACGATGCACACGTGCTTCGTAAATCCTTTCTTGAGCTTTGTCGCGAAGTGCTTCTTGATGTAGTCGAGCTTGTCGGCCTCGATTGGCTACGACACGACTTGAGTCTTGAAGAGCACGTTGCGCCTCAAGTGCTTGAGCTTCACGTAGTTGTCGTTCTTGACGTTGCGCCTCAGCGTCTTGTGCATCTTGATGTTGTCGCGCTCGCTCCTCTTGTTCTTGTTGTCGTTGGCGTTGCCGTTCTTGTGCTTGTGCGAAAGCAGCTTGGTTGTGACGATGTCGATGCTCTTGAGAGTCGGTGTCGTGTAGAGGATTGCGGTTAGCTTGACGGTCTTGACGCGCGGCACGACGAAGAGTGTTTGATGTCGGTGTACTTGAACCGGAGATGGTGTCGTCGTAGTGTCGACTTGAGCGGCTCCGTCTTGACGAGGACGAAGTTGTAGAAGAGCGGACCATCATGGTTCGGATATCTTCTTTGAGGGAACTCATGGATGTGTCGAAGTAGTCTCTTGTAGGTTGTCGATGCGATCGCCCAAAGCAAGTTGTTCTTGATGCAAAGCTCGGTGTGCACCAAATAGTTGAGTCTTGGTGACGTAGGATGACATGTCGTCGTCTTGCTCCAAGAAGAGTGGGTTGGTATAAGTACTTGGCCTATCCATCATTCCAAACAAAGATATGTGAGTGGCAGAAAGAGAAGAACCAATACCAAATGTACCTTGACCGATGTTGAAAATGGATCAAAGATCACTCCAATGTGTATCAAGGGAATAGCACAATTGGTATCGTTTCTTCTCGGTTCTCACACCTACACAAGTAAAAGCTTATTGTGGAGCTTGGTTAGGATGGTGGCACAAAATTTGATGCAATTGTAAGTGAGACTCAATAATGTTGGAAAAGATTCACAAATTTGCAAATGCAACAAGTAGACCAATAGCAAGATATGGTACACGGAAACACACACGCAAAAAGATAAGTGGGGTTGGGCAACCATGGGTGAGCCAAAATGTGGAATCCACCAAGATGCTCTTGTTGCACAACACTAGAGAGACGCTAGCATGATTGCACAATAGGCGGATACGAACTTGTGCACAACCTACTAAGCAAAAATGCAACGACTTCTATCCCAAGTATGCTATATGTATGATGTTTCTATGCTTTGATCCAAGATGATCGAGTATGACAATCTTAATGTTGTATGATGCTATGGTTCTTGCTTAAGCTCTTTGCTTATCTTTCTCCTTTTGCTCAAAAGCTTGTTTGGCTCTTTGTTGTTTGAGCTCTTTTCTCATGCAATGCTTCACGAACCAAGATAGCAATTGTGTATGCGAAGACAACTTTTGTGACACAAGAGATGATACCAAGATATGCAACTCAATGATGGTATGTATGCTATCTGAAGTATGAACACTAATGTGCACAAGTCACGTTGCCGGCAATACTCAAAGGCTAGTCTCGATGGGTAAGCTATGCAAAAGTAAGGCCATGGGTTTATCAATGCAAATGCAAGAGAGTATGATGATATCCCTATACCAAGATGATATGAAGGTGAAGGTGATACCAATGTAGCCGTTCGTAGTAGTCCTTGGCGAAGATGAGCAGTGGTGATGTTGTTGCCGAATCGTACCTAGATAGCTGAAACACAATAGGATACAGAAACCACAACTCAAATTCTCAAAACAAAATGGGTCAAAATTGTCGAAGTTGATAGCGGGAAAGGCTATGGTGGTGCTATGCGGAAGTGGTGGTGGTATGCGGAAGTGTATGTGGGCACCGGGACAAAATTTGGTGAGAGTTAGGCGGTAAACGGAGTGGAGGATGGAGTTGATGCTGTCAGGGGCCGGATGTCCGGGCTGATGGCCGGATGTCCGGGGCCGGCCGGATGTCCGGGCCGGGCCGGATGTCCGGGCTGGTCGGGCCGGATGTATGGGCTCGGGATCCGTGGATGAACACCGCGTGGAGAGGTCAAATCCGGGGCAAAATTCGGAAGATTTTGTGGATGGAAATTGGGGAAAAGATGGGGAAAAGCTAGATCTACCTGCAACACACGAAATCCGCGGATCAAATCCAACAAAACTTCATCACACCAACAAATCACAAAAAAATTGGGGCTATTTTTGTTGGGCAATTTTCGGGTTAGGACAAAAACAACAAAATCAAGCTAGAAAACAAAGAGAGGGGGCTCCGAAATCGTGATCAACGTGGCTCATGATACCAAGATGATATCATGAGACAAGCTGGCTCTGATCCAAGATGATGTAGGGTGGAACCCTAGATGGCCGATCTTTCACGAAAGGAGCGGATCCCAACTAAGAACACGAAGAACACGAGGGGGAAACACGAGGGGAAGACACGAGAGAATCACTCAAACCAACAAGAACAATCCCACATGTGCTAGATCCTCGGAACACAAAGAGATACATGATCCAAATCCAACAAGGGACGATACATAGGTAACCGGTTCTTCTCCAAAAGGAGGTCTTGAGGGGGGCCACCCAAGAGGGGGTCTTGAATCCAATGTGGATCGTCTCCGAAGAGGGGCCGCAGTCTCTCTCGAGGAGGAGATCCGTATGGATGAGCAATGCTCTATCTCACATATGAGCTAAACCAATGCTGACCCTAGAAAGATGGAGGAGAAGGAGTATATATAGTCTAGGGGGTCGAAGGGGTACACGGGCCTCGGCCCTTACTGTGCGCAGACAGGGGTGGCCGGATGTCTGGGCGACGGGCCGGATGTCTGGGGCTTCAGGAGAGGCCGGATGTCCGGGCTGGGGCCGGATGTCCGGGGCTTCAGGAGAGGCCGGATGTCCGGGCTGGGGGCCGGATGTCCGGGCTGGAGGGCAAAACTTCTGGATGTTCTGTAGCGTGGCGCCGGATGTCCGGGCTTTGGCCGGATGTCCGGGCTGGACACCGGATGTCCGGGCCCTGTAGGCTTGGGCGTTTTGGCTGCTGCTGCTATGGATGCTCCAGGGGCCGGATGTCCGGGGTCATGGCCGGATGTCCGGGGTCATGGCCGGATGTCCGGGGCCTGGAAGGTGAACTTGCCCGTTTCCGTTGGTTCTCTTCATCCATGGACTTGGCGGCTTGTGCGTCTTCACGTGCATCCTCGGGAGGCTCCTCTTGACACCTAATCATGCATAGCATATCGGACTTAGGTAGTAGCCATGTCTCGAGTGGATCATATGTGATATCACTAAGGAAGGAAGTCACCTCGTTCTCGAGAGCTCTAGCTCGTGCTCGTGTCATCGGTCCTCTTGGCTCTTGATGAGACGATGGTAGGTCCATGGGGATGACCGTAGGATGCTCCGCATCACACGACCAATCACCGTTTTAACTTTGACAAATTCAGGGTCATTATAAGATTGATTGTCAAGACTACGGCAAGTCATTCCAGGATTACCTGGTCGGAGTGGCAGGCAAACAAAGGCAGGATAACCCAGATTTTTGGTGAATACATCTGGCGTCTAAGCCTATTACAAGGGACAACAAAGCTCTGTTCAGTAACGGGAGCCCCCAAGTAATATTTCACTCCAGGCGTATAAGCTGGATTAATAGGGTAGTCACAGCTATGCTCAATGAGTAGGAAGCCCCCAAGTATTTTGTAATCATGGCGTACAAGCCGGATCAAGAGGGTAGTCATAGCTATGCTCAATAAGCAGGAAGCCCCCAAGTGATCATATGAAGTGACAATAAAGACTCATATTCTCAGAAATGAAATGAGAGAGGCCCTGAATTATCAGGGATGCCGACTTTATTATATTCATCATAATATATACATTGACAAAGTATGTACATCACAAGAGCCGGTGGCTCAGGTGTAATAAGGCCGAAGATGAGCAATATTCCACGGCTGGCGGGTCTCCTCCTCCGACGTGCGTGAGTCCTTGTGGTCTCGAACATCGATAAGGTAGTATGACCCGTTGTTTAGATTTTTGCTGACCACAAAGGGCCCTTCCCAAGGTGGGGATAGCTTGTGCATGTCAGTTTGATCCTGGATGAGCCGGAGCACCAAATCTCCTTCTTGAAAGGTCCTGGTTTTAACCTGGAGGCTATGACAACGACGCAGATCTTGCTGGTAAATCGCCGAACGAGCCGTCGCACGGTCACGCTCCTCATCCAACAGGTCAAGAGCATCCTGACGTGCTTTTTCATTATCAGCTTCCACATAAACCGCCACATAGGGCAAGTCGTGACGGATGTCACTAGGGAGAACCGCCTCTGCTCCGTAAACCATGAATAAAGGCATGTAACCCGTAGATCTGTTAGGTGTAGTATTGATGCTCCATAACACTGAGGGAAATTCCTCCACCCAACAACCCGGCGTCCTCTGCAAAGGGACCATAAGCCGGGGCTTGATGCCTCTCAAAATTTCTTGATTGGCTCTTTCAGCTTCGCCATTGGACTGGGGGTGAGCCACTGATGATACATCAAGACGAATATGCTCCTGTTAACAGAACTCTTTCATAGCACCCTTTGACAGATTAGTACCATTATCAGTTATAATGCTGTGAGGATAGCCAAACCAGAAAATCACCTTTTTGATGAATTGAACCGATGTTGTCGCGTCACACTTACTGACTGGCTTTGCTTCGACCCACTTTGTGAATTTGTCAACCGCCACCAAAAGGTGGGTCTTTTTATCTTTGGATCTTTTGAAAGGTCCAACCATATCCAGCCCCCAGACCGCAAACGGCCAAGTAATTGGAATCATCCTCAATTCTTGAGCCGGTACATGAGCTCATCTTGAGAATTTCTGACAACCATCACATTTACTGACCAAATCCTCTACATCAGCATGAGCCGTCAGCCAATAAAATCCATGACGAAAAGCTTTGGCTACAAGAGACTTAGAGCCGACATGATGACCACAATCTCCTTCATGAATCTCTCGTAGAATCTCACATCCTTCCTCAAGAGAAACACAACGTTGAAACACCCCTGTGACACTGCAGCGGTGCAAATCTCCATTGACAATAGTCATTGACTTAGACCACTGGGTTATCTGCCTGGCCAAAGTTTCATCTTCAGGTAACTCACCCTGGGTCATACAATCCAAATATGGAACTGTCCAATCAGGAATAACATGAAGAGCCGCCACCAATTGCGCCACCGGGTCAGGAATAGCAAGATCTTCCTCCGTAGGCAATTTAACTGAAGGGTTATGCAGAATATCAAGGAAAGCATTAGGTGGCACCGGCTTACGCTGGGACCCTAACCGGCTCAAAGCGTCAGCCGCCTCATTTTTTCTGCGATCAACATGCCACTTGAGAACCTTTGAAATGACCAGCAATAGCATCAACCTCGCGGCGGTAAGCCGCCATGAGTGGGTCCTTAGAATCCCAAGTGCCTGAAACTTGCTGAGCCACCAAATCTGAGTCACCAAAACACCTCACCCAGCTTAAATTCATCTCTTTAGCCATCCAAAGACCATGGAGCAATGCCTCATACTCAGCTGCATTGTTAGTACAAGGGAACATCAACCTTAAAACATAACAAAATTTATCACCTCGTGGGGATGTCCATATAACTCCAGCCCCCGAGCCTTCCAACTACGTGGATCCATCAAAATGAATGGTCTAATATGTGCTATCTGACTTCTCCTCGGGCATCTGCAACTCAGTCCAGTCATCGATAAAATCCACAAGTGCTTGAGACTTGATGGTTGTCCGAGGAATATACTTCAAACCATGAGGTCCAAGCTCAATGGCCCATTTGGCTACCCGACCTGTGGCCTCTCTGTTTTGAATAATATCCCCCAAAGGGGCAGAACTGACCACAGTGATGGGATGACCAAAGAAATACTGCTTCAGCTTGCGACTAGCCATGAACACTCCATATACCAGTTTCTGCCATTGTGGATACCTCTGCTTGGATTCAATGGGGACCTCACTGATATAATTAACCGGCCGCTGAACCGGGTATTCCTTGCCTGATTCCTTTCTTTCTACAACAATTGCCATGCGGACAGCTCGGCTATTGGCGGCCACATATAACAACAAGGGCTCTTTATCGATAGGAGCAACAAGGATCGGCGGCTCAGCCAATTGTTTCTTCAAGGCTTCAAACGCCTGATCAGCAACCTCACTCCAGACAAAGTGATCTGTTTTCTTCATCATCTGGTACAGAGGGATAGCTTTTTCTCCCAACCGGCTTATGAACCGGCTTAAGGCCGCAATACGACCTGCCAGACGCCGAACATCATTAATACACGCCGGTTCAGCCAAGGAAGTAATAGCCTTGATTTTCTTCGGGTTAGCTTCATTGCCTCTTTCAGAAACCAAAAAAACCCAAGAGCTTGCCTGCTGGCACACCAAAAACACACTTAGCCAGGTTAAGCATCATCTTGCAGACCCGGAGATTGTCAAAGGTCTCTTTCAAATCATCATCAAGGTATCCTTCTTCCTGGATTTCACAACAATATCATCCACATAAGCATGAACATTGCATCTAATCTGATCATGAAGGCAATTTTGAACACACCGCTGGTAAGTCGCCTGGGCACTCTTGAGCCCAAAGGGCATAGACACATAGCAGAAGGCTCCAAAGGGAGTGATGAAAGTTGTCTTCTCTTGGTCCTTAACTGCCATCTTGATCTGATGATACCCGGAATAAGCATCCAAAAAACTCAAACGCTCACAACCAACCGTAGCATCAATAATCTGATCAATACGAGGGAGAGCAAAAGGATCAACCGGGCAGGCCTTATTAAGGTCTGTGTAATCCACACACATGCGCCAAGTACCATTTTTCTTAAGTACCAGCACCGGGTTAGCCAACCATCCAGGATGAAAAACTTCAACAATGAACCCAGCTGCCAAGAGTCGGGCCACTTCTTCACCATTGGCCTTACGTCTTTCTTCATTAAAGCGACGAAGGAATTGCTTCACCGGTTTAAACTTTGAATCAATATTGAGAGTGTGCTCAGCGAGTTCCCTCGGTACACCTGGCATGTCTGAAGGCTTCCATGCAAAGGTGTCCCTGTTCTCACGGATGAACTCGATGAGCGCGCTTTCCTATTTCGGATCCAGATTAGCACTGATACTGTGGCACCCCGGCTCAGAGCAACCGGTTTACCATGCATTGCCAGCCCAGAGACCATGTCTTCTGGCAACACACAACAGCTTGGTATAGAAAACAACCGCTTTATTGATGCTAGCGGATCATAGTTTATATTACAATAGGTGGCGAGGCCAAGCGGCACCGTGGCTGAACAATATGTACATTATTTAATGAACATAAATGGGCCTCGATCATAACAACTATGCAGCAGCGGAACAACGTCGTAGTGGAACTCCATAGCACAGGGACACCGATGTGGACACGATCTAGACTCGGACAGTACTCCTTTCCAACGAGACCTTCCTGAAATCTGGCATGACACGCCAGGTCAGTACATTGAATGTACTTGCAAGCTCACAACAAGCATAAACATAATGACAAACAATATTATGATATTTAACCAATTGTTTAATGATGCAACAATATATCCAACATGCTGTGATCATGCTCTTGTGATAAAAGTCCCTCGGACTTGCTTACCAACGGTAATCGCTCTTGGATCACAAACGGACCAACCTCGTGGTCTTAAATCGGGTTACCTCGTAACCAAACGGTGATCTTTCCGGCGATCACAACCACGACCAACACTTGGTCTCCAACGGTGATCTTTCCGGACGTTCACAACCACGACCCACACTTGGTCTCCAACATCAAGATGGTTTACCCACCATCGTCAACAGTGCAAAGTTCATAACTTAGTGTGCAAAATTTATTTAATGTTGACCCATGGTGTGACCTACTTTTGAGCGTGTCCGTAACCGTGGACTCGGCTATCGATAGATTTAATACACTCTGCAGAGGTAGCGCACTGTACCCACACCACGGAAGCCATGGCCTCGCACTCCCATTCGGGTGGACCAATGGCATTCCGACGAAACCCCTCCATTGCCATGACACTCTCTCGGCCACTCCGACTCACTCCCCACTGGGCTAGTCCTGGGTGGCCCCGTGTCTACCAAAGACATGACACTCCCCACCAACGGCCACTATCGTGGCCAAAACATAAACAGTCCCAAACGGGGACAAGGTACCATAATCTCAACAACGGGCACACAAGGTTATGTCTGCTTACCGGGCCAGTGTACCGCACGCCCATGACCTTCCCTCGTTGGAGGCACCGACCAGAGGCATGACAACGGACCGAATAAAGGCCTTCCCATAAAGGCAAATGTGGTTGCACTGGGAAAAACTCGATTTAGTGGCACCATGACCCGGTCAACGATATATTCAAGTTGAGTTATTAGCAGGTTCAACTTAACGTGAAAGTAACCGGTGTCATAACATGCCATGCAAGTGCAACACAAATATATGCATCATATATCATCGGAAATAACTGGGTCAACTCTATCCACACTAAGCACAAACATCAACAACTCATGACACTTCTCTGGTTATGATTAATCATCACTTTAAATAGAATCTTTACTTAACAAATTTTATCATTTTTCTCCTTCAAGAAAATAACTCAAAATAATTACGCATATCCATAATCATATTACTTCTTCATAACAAGTATTACTTCTAGTTACTTAACCAAGTTAGTTAGCTTTAAACTTTGTGTAAACTAAGCATCTCACCTTAAACAAGCAACCAACATAATATAAATAATATAATAGTGATTTAAATGCATGGATTAAATCATTCATTCAAGTTGAAAAGTCACAAATATTGTGATGGCACCATGAAAATGTTGCTGTGGCTTGCCTTAGTGCAGATGAGGTTCACAATCCTCCTGGTGATCCTCAAGACAAGCTTCACTTTCTGAAAATATTTATAAACACAAAAAGAAAACATCAAGAACCCTTCTGAAATTCAACAGAAAATCTAGACAGCAGAGAAAAATCTCATTTTTGGTGAGCTGCTAGATTTCTTCATAAAGAACAATGCAAAAAGAATCAATTCATTTGGACTTATGGTTAAAAAGTTTTGGCTGTTTGAAGCTCTCTGGAAAAATGAAATTTGAATTTAAAGAAAAACAGAACTGGGGAGTGACGTCGAAGGCGTAAACCCCGCGGGCGCCACCAATCGTACCGCTTCGTGCACATACAGAGTGGCTGACTAGCGGGCCCCGCTAGTCAGGTGAGAGGGAGGGGGAAAGGGAAACAGAGGACGGTGCGGCTTCGCCGGAGCACACGTCGGCGAGGAGAGCTCCTTGGCCAGAACGAGAGGGAGGGATCGAAAGAGAAGATGGAGGCGCACCTGCCCGTACCCGTAGATTCGCTAGGGGTGGTCGGACGGCGTCGGAAACAACCTCTCCAGCGGCGACAGAAAGCAGAGGTCGCCGGAGATGAAGACGACGGCGACTAGAGGCGACACCAGGGGCTCCCACCGGGCAGAACGGCACCACCGAGGCACGGCGGAGGCCCTGGAAGGGAGGCCCGAGCCTGGGAGGGGCTGGAGCCGCGGAGACGACCCGAGGGGATCGCCGGCGAGCTAGAGCTCGGGGATGGCGGCCCGCGGCCTACCCGGCCGGGCTACGGCTTTCTACGAGATCGTGGAGTGTGTGGGAGGTGTGGATGATGCTCGAGGGGGCTGGGGAGGGCTCCGTCTATAGCCGAGCGTCGAGGGGGGATCGGGCTCCACCGGAGGACACCTGGACACGGCGCCCGGCGACGAACGGCGTTAGTGAGTGAGGGAGAAGGCGACGCAGCTCACGCGGGAACTGTGGGCGAGCGGAGACGAGCACAGGAGCGAGGGGGTGGCGACGAACACAGTGCGCAGCGCACTATTGCGTTGGCCGGACCGCGCCCGTGCTCGCTGCGGCGAGCTCTGGCGTCGTCGAGCGCCAGGAGGGAGTTAATAAGATCGGGACGATGATTATGGCGAGGTTTGGCAAGTTTAGGCAGTCGGGGAAGCGAGCACGCGATCAACAGAAGCTCGGGCGCGTCGCAGAGCGCGTCGGCCGTATGCCAGCACGCCTGGACGAACGCGGTCACCGCGTGAACTCTGACCTCAGGCCGACCTAAGCCCAAACTTCATGTCTGGCATGTAGTTCGTGGTATTTTTAGAGGTTACCACACTTTGGTTTGGACTGACGCAGTAAATAGATTTCAACTTCCTGGTAAGTTTCTGGTCAGTAACTTTGAGAGCTTACTGTGGTCAAACTACTGGGAGTTGGGAGCTGGGCTTTGGAGGTTAGCAATCATCTACTAAGGTGGTGATGCACAAGAAAAATCAGCCACAATGGATCAAGTAAAATGGCTGTTGCTGTAGAAACTACCATTTTTGTCCAGAACAGAAAATATTTTCTGTAGCAAAAATATTCCAAAAAGTGATGGGATATTTTTGCTCAGGAAGGTGCCCTAGGGTTCAGATAATATTTGTGAATTTCCTCAGATTTTTGTGGGCAAGAAAAATTGGGGTTGCTTTGGAGCACACTGAGCTAGCTAGGGTTTAAGAGAGGGAAAGGAATATTTTTCATTTAAGAAAAATATTCAAAATATTGATTTGAGATGAACCAGAGAGAAAATGATAGTTAGAGAGGGAAATGAGGCACTTGGGTGAAAGTCAAGGGGTACCCAAGTGTTTAAGTCCATATGAAAAGATTCAAAACTCCAGATTTCAAAACCAAATAAATGAAAATCAGACAAAGGGAAGAGGGCAAAAACCAGGCTGTCACAAACCTCCCCCACTTAGGATGAATCTCATCCTCGAGATTCGGTTGCTTGGGAAAACCATTCTGGATAATGTGCCTTTAGAAATTCTTCTCGTTCCCAAGTCGATTCTGCCTCTGTGTGATGCTCCCACTGAACTTTGTAAAATTTCCTTGCTTTACTACGAGTGACCCTTTCCATCTGATCCAAAATTCTGACCGGTCTCTCTTCATATGTTAAATCCTTTGCCAACTCTATTTCAGTCATAGCAGTCTTTTTCTCAGGCGGCGATATGCATCGCCTCAATTGTGAAACATGAAACACATTGTGCACTTCCGACAATTCAGGGGGTAGTTCCAACTGATATGCAACATTACCCACTCTGGACATAACTGGAAATGGACCAATAAATCTGGGTGCCAACTTTCCACGAGTCAGGAATCTCTTGACTCCTTTCATAGGAGTGACTCGGAGATATACGTGTTCCCCGGGTTCAAAACTGATCTGTCGGTGCTTTGCATCATAATAACTCTTTTGTCGCGATTTGGCCAATTGCAATCTGTCTCGGATTTCCTTGACTTGCTTCTCAGCTTCCGTCATGAGATCCGTTCCGAAAATACGGCTATCTCCAGTTTGAGGCTAATTCAAAGGAGTGCGGCACTTACGGCCATACAAAGCCTCATACGGTGACATCTTTAGACTGGTCTGAAAGCTGTTGTTATAAGAGAACTCGGCATACGGCAGGCAGTTTTCCCATATAGGTCCTTGGGCCAAAGCACATGCTCGTAGCATATCTTCGAGTATTTGGTTTACCCGCTCAGTCTATCCATCAGTCTGAGGATGATAAGCGGTACTATATTTTAGCGCTGTCCCCAAGGCTTGATGGAGACCTGACCAGAAAGCGGAGGTAAAAAGTGACCCTCGGTCAGAAGTGATTGTTCGGGGTACTCCATGCAGACTGACTATTCTGGATACATACAGTTGTGCAAGCTAATCTGCTCGATATGTGGTTCTGATTGGGATAAAGTGAGCCACCTTGGTTAAGGTGTCCACTATGACCCAGATTGCATCATTGCCTCGCTGAGTCTTAGGTAGCCCTGTGAAAAAATCCATGCAGACATCATCCCATTTCCATTGTGAAACTGGCAGCGGTTGGAGAAGTCCGGCTAGCTTCTAATGCTCTGCCTTCACCTTGTTGCATATGTCGCAACAGGCCACAAAATAGGCAATGTCTTTCTTCATTCCATCCCACCAGAATATTTCTCGCATGTCTTCATACATTTTAGTACCTCCAGGGTGAATAGAATATGAAGATTCGTGTGCTTCCGACAGGATTTTCTTCTTTAAATCCGCCTGACTGGGTACACAAATCCTTCCACGGAATCGGAGGGTACCAAATTGATCCTTTGAAAAATCTGAAGTCTGTCCGGCTACCATACTCTTGGCACGTTTCTACAGGACAGTGTCAGCTGGCTGGGCCTTGCGAATCTCTTCCTCAAGTGTAGGTGCAACTTCCAAAATATTAGCAAGACCACCATCAACTATGACCAGGTTGATCTAAGCAATCTCCTCTTGAAGTTCAGGAGGCAAGGATTTCAATATGACATTTAGGCTGACAGGCTTTCGACTGAGTGCATCGGCAACCACGTTGGCCTTACCCGGGTGGTAATTTATTCCAAGATCATAATCCTTGACTAACTCAAGCCATCTTCGTTGACGGAGATGTAAATCTGGCTGAGTAAATATATACTTGAGACTTTTGTGGTCGGTAAAAATTTGGCACCTCTTCCCGATGAGGTAGTGTCTCCAAATTTTTAGAGCATGAACCACCGCGGCCAATTCCAGATCATGAGTAGGATAATTTCCCTCGTGGGGTCATAGCTGTCGCGACACATATGCTACTACCTTGCCGTCTTGCATAAGTACGCATCCAAGACCTTGTCTGGATGCGTCGCAGTACACATCAAAGCTGCGGTAGATATCTGGAAGAGTCAACACAGGTGCGGTCGTCAGCCGTATCTTTAGCTCATTGAAACTTTTCTCACAGTCCTCAGTCCATTCAAACTTCTTATCCTTTTTGAGAAGCTCCGTCATGGGTTTAGCAATCTTGGAAAACCCTTCAATGAAACGACGGTAGTATCCGGCTAATCCAAGAAAACTCCGGATTTGTGGTACGGTTGTGGGCGGCAACCAATCGAGCACATCCTTTACTTTGCTCGGGTCCACGGCTATACCTTCGGCGGATAACACATGTCCAAGAAATCCAACTTGCTTGAGCCAAAACTCGCATTTACTAAATTTGGCGTAGAGCTGATGGTCGCGGAGTCGTTGTAACACTGCTCGGAGGTGTTCTTTGTGATCTTCTTCACTTTTTGAGTATATAAGTATGTCATCGATAAAGACTACCACGAATTTGTCGAGGAAGTCCATGAATACTTTGTTCATCATATGCATGAAGAAGGCAGGGGCATTGGTGAGACCAAAGGACATAATTGTATATTCATAAAGACCGTACCGAGTGGTGAATGCGGTCTTAGGAATATCTTCCTTTTTAATCTTGAGCTGATGATATCCTGTCCTTAAATCAATCTTGGAGAATACCTTGGCCCCACTGAGCTGATCAAACAAGTCATATATCCTTGGCAGCGGATATTTATTTTTGATGGTGACATCATTCAGCTGATGGTAATCCACACACATGTGGAGGCTGCCATCCTTCTTATCCACGAAGATAGCAGGTGTTCCCCATGGTGAGGAGCTGGGACAGATATATCCTTTCTGGAGCATTTCATCAAGCTGTTTCTTTAGCTCCACAAATTCGGATGAAGGCATCCGGTAATACTTCTTGTATAACGGTGCAGTTCCGGGCACAAGATCTATTGCAACTCAAGCTCTCGATCTGGTGGCATGCCTGGCAGTTCTTCTGGAAATACATCAGGAAACTCACTGACCATGGGAATTAATTCCAACTCACCGGCCACAGCGGTGAAGACCATTTCTTTGTCGGGTATGCTTCTACGAGCAGAGAATTTGGTAGCCTGTCCCTTCTGACTGGTCACAGTGACTTCTTGGGTTGCCCAATTTATGCATACTTGATATTGGGTCAACCAATTCATACCCAAGATAACATCCAACTTTACAGACTCAATGATTATCAAGGAAGTTGGAAAACAGACTCTGTTGATATTGATTTCCAGATTACGGCAGACCAGATTGCTCTTGATTAAGGATCCTGGGGTTTGTACCAGCATCTTCTTGCCCAAAAGCGAACAAGGAAATTTGGTTTGGGCAACAAAACTCCGAGAAATAAAAGAGTGGGAAGCCCCAGAGTCAAATAAAATTACGGCAGATATGTTATTAACAGAAAACATACCAATGACGACTTCGGGGTTCTCTTGGGCTTCATCTGCGGAGAGGTGATGAACGTGCCCAGCGATGTTTTGCTGGTTCGGGCATGACTCCATAAAGTTGACTCGTGGCCTGATTAGTACACTTGCCTTGCCGTCTTGGGACACTGTCTGGCATAATGTCCGGTTTGCCCACAACTGAAGCAAGAATTGTTGCGTTGGCGCTCCTCATGCACTGGGTTGGTCACGACATTCTTGACTTGGGTGGTGGTCTTGTTAAAATTCTGTTGCCAATTGGGCTTGTATTCCACCTGAGTCTGCTGCCAGGTACGAGCCTTTTGCACTGGTTGCCCTTCCTTCCTTGGCTCAAACTTGCGCTTGTGATCGTTATTGGCAGGCCTATTGTCCGATACGAGCTTGTGCTCCCTTTCAGCAATGAAAGCTTTGTTTACCAGAGTTTGGAAATCTGGGAAATCAAACATACTAAGGGTACATCAGAGTTGCGGGTTTAATCCCCCAAGAAATCTGTCAATCTTTCTTTCTTCGGTGGCCACGTCATAAAGGGAGTAACGGGCCAGATGATTGAATTTTTGCAAATATTCACCCACAAACTGATTTCCTTGGAGGAGTGCGAGAAATTCACGCTGCTTAACCTTCATAATTCCACTAGGAATATGATATTTCCGGAACTGATTCTTGAATTTTGCCCAAGTGATTTCTTCATCAGCAGGCCACATGGCTTTTGTATTTTCCCACCATATGGCAGTAGCGCCTTCAAGATAATGAGTTGCAAATGAAACTTTATCATCTTCTTCAGTACGAGCAATCTCAAGCTTCCTCTCAATGGTTCGCAACCAATCGTCTGCATCCAAGGGATCAATAACCTGACTGAAACTGGGAGGCTGGTGAGGGAGTCCTAGACTAAGGGGTCCTCGGGCGTCCGGCCTGTTATCCATGGGCCGGACTGATGGGCTGTGAAGACATAAAGGCCGAAGACTGTACCCGTGTCTGGATTGGATTCTCCTTGGCGTGGAAGGCAAGCTTAGCGATCAACTATGAAGATTCCTTCTTATGTAACCGACTCTATGTAACCCTAGATCCCCCCGGTGTCTATATAAACCGGAATGTGTAGTCCGCATAGCATATACTCATTGCCATAGTCATACAGGCTAGACTTCTAGGATTTAGCCATTACGATCTCGAGGTAGATCAACTCTTGTAACACTCATATTCGTCACGATCAATCAAGCAGGAAGTAGGGTATTACCTCCATAAGAGGGCCCGAACCTGGGTAAACATCGTGTCCCCTGTCTCCTGTTACCATCGATCCTAGACGCACAGTTCGGGACCCCCTACTCGAGATCTGCCGGTTTTGACACCGACATTGGTGCTTTCATTGAGAGTTCCACTATGTCGTCAACGAAAGGTTCGACGGCTCGCCTTGTCCTTAAAGACAACATCACCTCCGGGGGTGTCCTGGCCCCAGGCCAAACCCTCCGGCTGCGCGGCTTTACCATGATCGCCCGTTTGGCCTTTGAGCCGACGATGACCTCTCGGGCCATCGACAACCCCCTTCGCATCAACTCCGAGCACTCCAAGCAGATGGACCCGGCAGAGTTCTCGTCCTTGAACGAGCTCCTAGATCGCATCGCCACAGATTACGATCGGATCGGGCTTAAAACCGATCAAGGAGAAATCAAAACTCCACCGGTCACCCACCAGATAGCGGTAGTCGAAGAGCAGGACGGCGTGTCTTCTTCTATATCGAAGACGGACTATGTTCGGATCACCGATCAGGAAGAACCGGATACCCACCAGCGAAAGGACGCGACCAACCCTCCGAACATAGAATCGGATGGCAGTCCTAAACAATCAGAAGATACTCCGGTGCCCGGACTGTTGAGTCTGGAAGGTCTTCGGACTCCGGACAATCGGTCGGGTCAGGGTTCGAATTTAATTCCACCCACCCACCCGGACATAGACGCTCTTATGAGCATAAAACAGCAGTCTCAAGAAACGGTCCACCACTTCTGGGCCAGATTCGTCCTTGTCAAAGACAAGGTAAAAGATTGCCGCGACGAGGACGCGATATCAGTATTCTGCAACAATTGCGCGGACGAAGGAATTCTCAACGCCATCAATCGCCGCCACATACTGAAGTTCGCCGACTTAGCAACTATCGTACAGAAGTACAGCGCGATGGAAAGCGCCTGGAAAACTCAGGCAGCTTGCTGGGAACCGTCGGTCCCAACTCAACTCCTCTTAAAGGCGAAGAGGGCGCACCCCCGTGGTACGCCCAGTCCAATAGTCAAGAAACATAAACCCATCACGCGGCACGGCACCGTTCTGGAGGAATGGCTCGATGGCCCATGCAAAATACACACGACACTCGATGTCGTGGCAACCCACAGCCTTAGGGCATGTTGGATACTCCGTCAGGTAGCCAAGAGCGGCGAGGACATCCTTATCAAGAACACCCCAGAGCAACACCCTCCAGAAAACGACGACACCAGAGTATTGACGGTCTTCGAGACATTCGCTCCAAACAACAAGCGCAAAAGGGCACTTCGCGACCTCGCCGAAGTCTGCCAAATCGTAGCAATAAACCCTTGGAACGACACGACTATAACATTTAATGCCAGGGACGAACCGAGGTACAGGACAGTCCAAGTACCAGCCGCATTAGTCCTCAGTCCCATCGTGGATGGGTTTCGACTGACTAAGGTCCTCATGGACGGCGGCAGCGGAGTAAACCTCATTTATGAGGATACACTCCATAAAATGGACATAGACTGGAGCCGCATCAGGCAAAGTAGCACAACCTTCCGAGGAATCATTCCCAGTCGGGAGGCGCGGTGCGCGGGAAAAATCACACTGGACGTAGTATTCGGCACGCCGGAGAATTATCGGTCCGAAGAAATCACTTTCCAAGTGGGCCCTTTCAGCAGCGGATACCACGCCTTCTTGGGGCGGCATGCTTTTACACGCTTCCAACCTATACCTCATTACGGGTATATGAAGCTCAAAATGCCTGGACCAAACGGTATAATCACTCTCGTCAGTGATCCGGACATAGCACTCCGCGCTGAAAACAAAACCGCATCCCTGGCCCTTGAGGCACTATCCGAAGCCCTCGCGGCTGAAGAATTAACCGCGCTGCACTCCATGGTGGACAGGGACGATGTGATCCTTGACAAACGCCCCAAATCCACCTCCTTCAAACCAGCAGAAGAAATAGTCAAATTTCAGGTCCACCCAACGGACCCCAAGAAGACAGCATCCATCGGAGCGCAACTGAACCCAACAGTCGACGCCGCATTACGAAAGTTCCTGCGCGAAAACTGGGACATATTGCCTGGCACCCTTCAGATATGCTAGGGATCCCACGCAAGCTGGCCGAACATAGCCTCAATATATTAAAGGGATTCAAACCGGTCAAGCAAACACTGCGACGCTTTTCCGAACCCAAGCAACAAGCCATGGGGGAGGAGCTGGCCAAGCTTATCGAAGCCGGATTCATTAGAGAAATCAAACATCCGGACTGGCTGGCAAACCTGGTGATGGTACCAAAGAAGGACAAATCCTGGCGCCTGTGTGTCGATTTCAAGGACCTCAACAAGGCTTGCCCTAAGGATCCCTTCCCCCTCCCCCGCATTGATCAAATCATCGACGCCACCGCAGGACACGACTCACTGTGTTTCCTCGATGCATATTCCGGATACCATCAAATCAAAATGAAGGAGTCCGATCAAGCTGCAACAGCATTTATTACCCCATATGGGCCATTCTGCTTCAACACCATGCCCTTTGGGCTCAAAAATGCCCGCGCCACATACCAACGCATGATCCAAACATGCCTGGAGAAGCAGATCGGCAAGATAGTCGAAGCTTACATGGACGACGTCGTCATCAAAACTAGGCACGTCGAAACACTAATAGACGACTTACGTCTTACATTCGACAACCTCCGTGCGTATGACATTAAGCTCAACCCGGAAAAATGTGTCTTCGGCGTCCCTGCTGGAAAACTGCTGGGCTTCATCGTTTCCAATAGAGGAATAGAAGCAAATCCAGCTAAAATCCGAGCTCTGCCATTGATGAGGACTTCAATACCATTGTTACACCCACAGCCCCTGCTGCTATACATACTGGACCAATTACTAGAGCTCGCGCACGCCAATTAAAATACCAGGTACTTTCGTTTCATGGTAATGATTCTAATGTTCATGAGAATATGATGCTGCCTAAATTGGATACATTTGTTTTGCTTACAAATGAAGGGCCTAGCTTTGAGAAGGATGAACATTGGAGCAAGAACAAGCATGGAGATGATGGCATGCGCATGAGGGACAAGAACAGAGTTACAAGTGATGATTTCAGGAGGTTGAAGCCACCATAATGCGTGCATGAAGCCTTGGACGAAATATACAAGATGCTACTTCATAAGTTTCGTCCAGAGGCTATTCTAGGTGCTGCGTCACCTTATTATTGGGCCAGGCCCATGTAATTTCGAAATACTTGAGTATAGGCTATTTTTAGAGTCCGTATGTGTGGGGAAACAAGAGATAGGGTTGGTTTCGGACCCCTTCCCCAAGGGCCACGAAATTCCCCCCCCCCTCTTCCTCCATATATACAGCCCTTAGGGCGTCGTTTAGACTTTGGGTTTTGTTTAGATTAAAGTTCGCCATAGCTGCAACTTCGCGTACTTCGTTTGTGTTCAACGACCAGACAAAGGCGTCACAGAACCCCACCTTGATCAATAAAGCTTTCATCTTATATTCGCAATATCCAGATTGCAGTCTCAGTTTCTTGCTTGTTCTTCGTTTGCTCGCAGGAAACAAACCCTCGTGGTCAGGTTGATCGTGCTCCGGCGTGGTCAGTAACCTCTCGGAGTTGGTTTAGCGATTGCTAAGGCGCGACGTCATCGCACGTTCGTAGTCGGATCGTCAAAGTCGACTTCCACCAAAGCGATATCCATCATCTCATCGAAAGACGGGACACCATTGCCTCTATCAAGTGATATCAGATTTCCAGGTTGCTCGGTGAGATTTTATAGTTTTTCGTAGTTTAGATCGAGTCTGTTCTTCATACCTACAGTCCACGAAAAAGCCAGAAAAAAAAATTTAGGGTTAGTTCAGTATATCCGAACCAATCTGAGCCTTTGCATAATCTTTTTAGGGTTTTGCTTTGTTGAATTTGCGGTTGCATCGTCGTGTCAAGTTGCTGGTCTTAGAGTCTAGTCTTTTAGAGTTTCGAGTTGTGGTCATAAGTTGTCACGCCGCCGCCGCACCATCATCATCGCCTTGCCATCTACCACTATTGCTTATCCGCCACCGCTCTGAATCCGTATCCATATACCACCACCAATCCGTATCCATATACCACCACCGATCCGTATCCATATACCACCATCGCTACCATATACCACCACCGCTGCCATATCCTACCACCATATATCCACCACCAATCCGAGTTCTTTTCATATTCGGTTTGTTTTAGAGATCCATCTATTTTCCGTTTCATGTTTCCTTGCCTGAGTAGGTCTCGGAAAAAAAGAGTCTGGAGACCCCGGGCAGTTTAGGCCAAAATTTCGGCAACCAAAAATATTTTTTCCCTATCCTATTTTTAGGTCCCGGGAGTGTTTTGAGACACTCGCCATCATAGTGATTTTTTGTCGCACTTTTTCGTCGTCGCTGCCCTGATTTCCGAAAAAACAAAATAGTCAAAAAAAATTGTGCCCATCCTGTCAGTTTGACCTGGGAAGAGTTTTGAGACACTCGCCATTATAGTGATTTTTCGCAAAAAAAAGGAGCGCAAAAAAAAAGAGAGCGAAAAAAAAGAGCAATTTTTTTTTCCAGAGTGTGCTTTTCCCTTTACTTGCAGCGCCGTGATTTTGTTAGTGTTCTAGGCTCGCGTCTCTAGCACGGTCTGCAGGATCATATTCTTTTGTGTTTCTATTGCTGCTAACTATGGCAGGATCACAAGCCGATGAGACTGATTGGGAGAACATGACGAACAAGGAGTTGCATGATAAATTTCAGCAAATGATGAGTGGCCAGGTGGGAGATGTGCTCAACAGATTTGAAGAGGCTATGGGGCAGATAGATGCCGTGGAGAAGTCGTTCGAGACAAAGCTGGATAACAAGTTTACTGAATTACTCAAGCGTCTTCCCCAACCACCACCGGCTGCACATGTCGCACCTCTACAACAACAACAACAACCACATCTCCAACGCCGCCTTCCAAATCAAGTGGGACGAGCACAACGCGTTCCAATTGAGACTGGTCAAAATTCGGGTGCCACTGCACCTACTGTTGACGCTTCTTTGGCTCCTGCTACTGCGGCGGCTGAGGAGGATGACGATTATGCGGGCGATTATGAGGATGAGGTTGATCAAAATCAGAACTACGCGCAGCCACCAGCACCACCACCAGCAGGTCGACCTCAGGTATATATTCGCAACGGTAGGCCGGCACCACCACCTCAGGTACGAGATCATGACCATCTCCCTAAACTGAAATTGAATATTCCACCATTTGAGGGTAGATATGTTCCTGATATATATCTTACTTGGGAGTTAGAAACTGAACAACGATTTACATGTTTACAATATCCTGAGGAGAGACGTGTTCCTGCTGCTGTTTGTGCTTTCACTAGCTTTGCATGTGTTTGGTGGTCTGAACATTGTAGATTATATCCTGTTCCAGCTACTTGGGCTGCTTTGAAAACTGCTATGCGTACTCGTTGGGTTCCACCATATTATCAACGTGAATTACTTTAAAAATTGCAGCGCTTAAGACAAGGGAAAAATTATGTAGAAGAATATTATCAGGAATTACAAACTGGCATGATTAGATGTGGTATTGTTGAGGAGAATGAAGCTATGCTTGCACGTTTTATGGGTGGATTAAATAAAGAGATTCAGACCATTCTAGAGTATAAGGATTATAATAATATCACTCGTTTATTCCATCTTGCTTGTAAAGCTGAACGTGAAGTGCAGGATCGACAGCCATTGGCGCGAACTAACTTTTCTGCAGGTCGACCTTCATCATGGACACCGCGTGCATCTTCTACTTCCACTGCACCAGCACCTCCATCAGGTTCCACCTCCAGCCGTGATACAAGAAAGCAGGCACAACCACCACTATCTACCAAGAGCGCACCTGCCGGGCCTGCACAGAGTTCTTCTTCTTCCATGGCATCGACAGGGCACACAAGTGATATTATTTGTTGTCATTGTAAGGGAAGAGGACATTATGCAGGAGAATGCAAATCTCAGCGTGTAATGATTGCTACTGAGGATGGTGGGTATGAGTCCGCTAGTGACTATGATGAGGAGACTTTGGCTCTTATTACACGTGAAGAACATGGTGGAGATGATTCTGAAAATGAGACGCAATACATGGCTCCTGAAGACGCTGACAGGTATGAATGTTTAGTTGCGCAACGTGTTTTGAGTGTGCAGGTCACACAAGCATAGCAAAATCAGAGGCATAATTTGTTACATACAAAGGGAGTTGTCAAGGAACGTTCTGTTCGCGTCATCATAGATGGAGGGAGCTGTAACAACTTGGCTAGCATGGAGATGGTGGAGAAGCTATCTCTCACCACCACACCACATCCACATCCTTACTACATCCAATGGTTCAACAACAGCGGCAAGGTAAAGGTAACACGTATTGTTCGTGTGCATTTTAGTATCTCTACATATGCTGATTATGTTGATTGCGATGTGGTACCCATGCAAGCATGTTCCTTATTACTTGGTAGACCATGGCAATTTGATAAAAATTCTGTACACCATGGTAGAAACAATCAGTATACTCTTGTTCATAAGGATAAAAATATTACTTTGCTTCCTATGACTCCTGATTCCATTTTGAAAGATGACATTAATAGAGGTAATAAAGCAAAACAGGAGAAAAATAAGAGTGAAAATCATATTGTGGCAAAAGAATTTGAGCAACAAATGAAACCTAATAATAAACCATCTAGTGTTGTTTCTGAAATTAAATTGAAAAGTGCATGTTTACTTGCCACAAAATCTGATATTGATGAGCTAGATTTCAGCAAATCTGTTTGCTATGCTTTTGTGTGCAAAGAGGCATTATTTTCATTCGAGGACGTGCCTTCCTCTTTGCCCCCTGCTGTCACTAACATTTTGCAGGAGTTCGCTGACGTCTTCCCACAAGACGTGCCACCGGGATTACCACCTATTCGAGGGATTGAGCATCAAATTGACTTAATTCCCGGTGCATCGCTACCCAACCGTGCACCATACCGTACCAATCCAGAGGAGACGAAGGAGATTATGCGTCAAGTACAGGAGCTGCTCAACAAAGGTTATATACGCGAATCTCTTAGTCCTTGTGCTGTTCCTATTATACTAGTGCCTAAAAAGGATGGTACGTCGCGTATGTGTGTTGATTGTAGAGGCATTAATAATATTACTATTCGTTATCGTCATCCTATTCCTAGGCTAGATGATATGCTTGATGAATTGAGTGGCTCTACAATATTCTCCAAAGTTGATTTGCGTAGTGGATACCATCAAATTCGTATGAAATTGGGAGATGAATGGAAAACTACATTTAAAACTAAGTTTGGTTTATATGAGTGGTTAGTCATGCCTTTTGGGTTAACTAATGCACCTAGTACTTTCATGAGACTAATGAACGAAGTTTTACGTGCTTTCATTGGACGATTTGTGGTAGTCTATTTTGATGATATACTGATTTATAGCAAATCTTTGGAAGAACATTTGGAACATTTACGTGCTGTTTTTATTGCTCTACGTGATGCACGTTTGTTTGGTAACCTTGGTAAGTGCACCTTTTGCACCGACCGAGTATCTTTTCTTGGCTATGTTGTTACTCCACAGGGAATTGAAGTTGATAAAGCCAAGATTGAAGCTATTGAGAGTTGGCCGCAGCCCAAAACGGTCACACAAGTGAGGAGTTTTCTTGGCCTCGCTGGATTCTATAGGCGTTTTGTGAGAGATTTCAGCACCATTGCTGCACCTCTCAATGAGCTTACAAAGAAAGATGTGCCTTTTCTTTGGGGTACCGCACAGGAAGAAGCCTTCACGGTATTGAAAGATAAGTTGACACATGCTCCTTTGCTCCAACTTCCTGATTTTAATAAGACTTTTGAGCTTGAATGTGATGCTAGTGGAATTGGATTAGGAGGTGTGTTATTACAAGATGGCAAACCTGTTGCATACTTTTCTGAAAAATTGAGTGGGCCTAGTCTGAATTATTCTACTTATGATAAAGAATTATATGCTCTTGTTCGGACTTTAGAAACATGGCAACATTATTTATGGCCCAAAGAATTTGTTATACATTCTGATCATGAATCATTGAAACATATTAAAAGTCAAGCTAAACTGAATCGTAGACATGCTAAATGGGTTGAATTCATTGAGACTTTCCCTTATGTCATTAAACACAAGAAGGGAAAAGAAAATGTTATTGCTGATGCTTTGTCTCGTCGCTATACTATGCTTTCACAACTTGACTTCAAAATATTTGGTTTGGAGACCATCAAAGATCAATATGTGCATGATGCTGATTTTAAAGATGTAATGCATAATTGTAAAGAAGGACGAATGTGGAACAAGTTTGTTGTTAACGATGGATTTGTGTTTCGTGCTAACAAGCTATGCATTCCAGCTAGCTCCGTTCGTCTTTTGTTGTTGCAGGAGGCGCATGGAGGAGGATTAATGGGACACTTTGGCGTGAAGAAGACGGAGGACGTACTTGCTACACATTTCTTTTGGCCAAAGATGAGACGGGATGTTGAGCGTTTTGTTGCTCGCTGCACTACATGTCAAAAAGCTAAGTCACGACTCAATCCTCATGGTTTATATATGCCTTTGCCTGTACCTAGTGTTCCTTGGGAGGATATATCTATGGACTTTGTTTTAGGTTTACCTCGAACAAAGAAGGGGAGGGATAGCATATTTGTTGTCGTGGATAGATTCTCAAAAATGGCACACTTTATACCATGTCATAAAAGCGATGATGCTGTTAATGTTGCTGATTTGTTCTTCCGTGAAATTATTCGTTTGCATGGTGTGCCAAATACTATTGTTTCAGATCGTGATACTAAATTTCTAAGCCACTTTTGGAGATGTTTATGGGCTAAGTTGGGGACTAAACTGCTTTTTAGTACTACTTGTCACCCCCAAACTGATGGACAAACTGAAGTAGTCAATAGAACATTGTCTACTATGCTTAGGGCTGTTTTCAAGAATAATAAGAAAATGTGGGAAGAATGCTTGCCTCATATTGAGTTTTCTTATAATCGTTCATTGCATTCTACTACTAAGATGTGCCCTTTTGAAATTGTGTATGGTTTCCTACCTCGTGCACCTATTGATTTGTTGCCTCTTCCATCTTCGGAGAAGGTTAATTTTGATGCTAAACAACGTGCTGAATTGATCTTAAAAATGCATGAGTTAACTAAGGAAAACATTGAGCGTATGAATGCTAAATATAAACTTGCTGGAGATAAGGGTAGAAAACATGTTGTGTTTGCACCTGGAGATCTTGTTTGGTTACATTTGCGTAAGGATAGATTTCCTGATTTGCGCAAATCAAAGCTAATGCCACGTGCTGATGGTCCTTTTAAGGTGTTAGAGAAAATAAATGATAATGCATATAAACTTGAGCTGCCTGCAGATTTTGGGGTTAGTCCCACTTTTAACATTGCAGATTTGAAGCCTTATTTGGGTGAGGAAGATGAGCTTCCGTCGAGTACGACTTCATTTCAAGAAGGGGAGGATGATGAGGACATCAATACCATTGTTACACCCACAGCCCCTGCTGCTATACATACTGGACCAATTACTAGAGCTCGCGCACGCCAATTAAATTACCAGGTACTTTCGTTTCTTGGTAATGATTCTAATATTCATGAGAATATGATGCTGCCTAAATTGGATACATTTGTTTTGCTTACAAATGAAGGGCCTAGCTTTGAGAAGGATGAACATTGGAGCAAGAACAAGCATGGAGATGATGGCATGCGCATGGGGAACAAGAACGGAGTTACAAGTGATGATTTCAAGACGTTGAAGCCACCATAATGCGTGCATGAAACCTTGGACGAAATATACAAGATGCTACTTCATAACTTTCGTCCAGAGGCTATTCTAGGTGCTGCGTCACCTTATTATTGGGCCAGGCCCATGTAATTTCGAAATACATCAGTATAGGTTGTTTTTAGAGTCCGTATGTGTGGGGAAACAAGAGATAGGGTTGGTTTCGGACCCCTTCCTCAAGGGCCACGAAATTCCCCCCTCTTCCTCCATATATACAGCCCTTAGGGCGTCGTTTAGACTTTGGGTTTTGTTTAGATTAAAAGTTCGCCATAGCTGCAACTTCGCGTACTTCGTTTGTGTTCAGCGACCAGACAAAGGCGTCACAGAACTCCACCTTGATCAATAAAGCTTTCATCTTATATTCGCAATATCCAGATTGCAATCTCAGTTTCTTGCTTGTTCTTCGTTTGCTCGCAGGAAACAGACCCTCGTGGTCAGGTTGATCGTGCTCCGGCGTGGTCGATAACCTCTCGGAGTTGGTTTAGCGATTGCTAAGGCGCGACGTCCTCGCACGTTCGTAGTCGGATCGTCAAAGTCGACTTCCACCAAAGCGATATCCATCATCTCATCGAAAGACGGGACACCTTTGCCTCTATCAGGAACATTTGGAACATTTACGTGTTGTTTTTATTGCTCTACGTGATGCACGTTTGTTTGGTAACCTTGGGAAGTGCACCTTTTGCACCGACCGAGTATCTTTTCTTGGCTATGTTGTTACTCCACAGGGAATTGAAGTTGATAAAGCCAAGATTGAAGCTATTGAGAGTTGCCGCAGCCCAAAACGGTCACACAAGTGCGGAGTTTTCTTGGTCTCGCTGGTTTCTATAGGCGTTTTGTGAGAGATTTAGCACCATTGCTGCACCTCTCAACGAGCTTACAAAGAAGGATGTGCCTTTTGTTTGGGGTACCGCACAGGAAGAAGCCTTCACGGTATTGAAAGATAAGTTGACACATGCTCCTTTACTCCAACTTCCTGATTTTAATAAGACTTTTGAGCTTGAATGTGATGCTAGTAGCATTGGATTAGGAGGTGTGTTATTACAAGATGGCAAACCTGTTGCATACTTTTCTGAAAAATTGAGTGGGCCTAGTCTGAATTATTCTACTTATGATAAAGAACTATATGCTCTTGTTCGGACTTTAGAAACATGGCAACATTATTTATGGCCCAAAGAATTTGTTATACATTCTGATCATGAATCTTTGAAACATATTAAAAGTCAAGCTAAACTGAATCGTAGACATGCTAAATGGGTTGAATTCATTGAAACTTTCCCTTATGTCATTAAACACAAGAAGGGTTAAGAAAATGTTATTGCTGATGCATTGTCTCGTCGCTATACTATGCTTTCACAACTTGACTTCAAAATATTTGGTTTGGAGACCATCAAAGATCAATATGTGCATGATGCTGATTTTAAAGATGTATTGCAGAATTGTAAAGAAGGAAGAACCTGGAACAAGTTTGTCGTTAATGATGGATTTGTGTTTCGTGCTAACAAGCTATGCATTCCAGCTAGCTCTCTTCGTCTTTTGTTGTTGCAGGAGGCGCATGGAGGAGGATTAATGGGACACTTTGGCGTGAAGAAGACAGAGGACGTACTTGCTACACATTTCTTTTGGCCAAAGATGAGACGGGATGTTGAGCGTTTTGTTGCTCGCTGCACTACATGTCAAAAAGCTAAGTCACGACTCAATCCTCATGGTTTATATATGCCTTTGCCTGTACCTAGTGTTCCTTGGGAGGATATATCTATGGACTTTGTTTTAGGTTTACCTCGAACAAAGAAGGGGAGGGATAGCATATTTGTTGTCGTGGATAGATTCTCGAAAATGGCACACTTTATACCATGTCATAAAAGCGATGATGCTGTTAATGTTGCTGATTTGTTCTTTCGTGAAATTATTCGCTTGCATGGTGTGCCAAATACTATTGTTTCCGATCGTGATACTAAATTTCTGAGCCACTTTTGGAGATGTTTATGGGCTAAGTTGGGGACTAAACTGCTTTTTAGTACTACTTGTCACCCCCAAACTGATGGACAAACTGAAGTAGTCAATAGAACATTGTCTACTATGCTTAGGGCTGTTTTGAAGAATAATAAGAAAATGTGGGAAGAATGCTTGCCTCATATTGAGTTTGCTTATAATCGTTCATTGCATTCTACTACTAAGATGTGCCCTTTTGAAATTGTGTATGGTTTCCTACCTCGTGCACCTATTGATTTGTTGCCTCTTCCATCTTCGGAGAAGGTTAATTTTGATGCTAAACAACGTGCTGAATTGATCTTAAAAATGCATGAGTTAACTAAGGAAAACATTGAGCGTATGAATGCTAAATATAAACTTGCTGGAGATAAGGGTAGAAAACATGCTGTGTTTGCACCTGGAGATCTTGTTTGGTTACATTTGCGTAAGGATAGATTTCCTGATTTGCGCAAATCAAAGCTAATGCCACGTGCTGATGGTCCTTTTAAGGTGTTAGAGAAAATAAATGATAATGCATATAAACTTGAGCTGCCTGCAGATTTTGGGGTTAGTCCCACTTTTAACATTGCAGATTTGAAGCCTTATTTGGGTGAGGAAGATGAGCTTCCGTCGAGGACGACTTCATTTCAAGAAGGGGAGGATGATGAGGACATCAATACCATTGTTACACCCACAGGCCCTGCTGCTATACATACTGGACCAATTACTAGAGCTCGCGCACGCCAATTAAATTACCAGGTACTTTCGTTTCTTGGTAATGATTCTAATGTTCATGAGAATATGATGCTGCCTAAATTGGATACATTTGTTTTGCTTACAAATGAAGGGCCTAGCTTTGAGAAGGATGAACATTGGAGCAAGAACAAGCATGGAGATGATGGCATGCACATGGGGGACAAGAACGGAGTTACAAGTGATGATTTCAGGACATTGAAGCCACCATAATGCGTGCATGAAGCCTTGGACGAAATATACAAGATGCTACTTCATAACTTTCGTCCAGAGGCTATTCTAGGTGCTGCGTCACCTTATTATTGGGCCAGGCCCATGTAATTTCGAAATACTTGAGTATAGGCTATTTTTAGAGTCCGTATGTGTGGGGAAACAAGAGATAGGGTTGGTTTCGGACCCCTTCCCCAAGGGCCACGAAATTCCCCCCTCTTCCTCCATATATACAGCCCTTAGGGCGTCGTTTAGACTTTGGGTTTTGTTTAGATTAAAAGTTTGCCATAGCTGCAACTTCGCGTACTTCGTTTGTGTTCAACGACCAGACAAAGGCGTCACAGAACCCCACCTTGATCAATAAAGCTTTCATCTTATATTCGCAATATCCAGATTGCAATCTCAGTCTCTTGCTTGTTCTTCGTTTGCTCGCAGGAAACAGACCCTCGTGGTCAGGTTGATCGTGCTCCGGCGTGGTCAATAACCTCTCGGACTTGGTTTAGCGATTGCTAAGGCGCGACGTCCTCGCACGTTCGTAGTCAGATCGTCAAAGTCGACTTCCATCAAAGCGATATCCATCATCTCATCGAAAGACGGGACACCTTTGCCTCTATCAATTATGGCAGTCATTGCCCCATGGACCGAACCCTTCTTGGCCTACATTGATAGGAAGGAGCTTCCCGAAGACCAGAATGAGGCCCGCCGCATTGTCCGGTGCTCGAAGGCCTACAAGGTTCACGACGGAGAGCTCTACAAGAAAAGTACTACTGGAGTATTTCAAAGATGTATCTCCGAGGAAGAGGGACGGTAGCTTTTGGCGGAAATTCATGCTGGTCTAGGCGGACACCATGCCGCAGCCCGGGCCCTTGTTAGCAAGGCCTTCCGTACAGGGTTTTATTGGCCGACGGCCCGAGCAGACGCGCAGGACCTTGTCCAACGCTGCGGCGGATGCCAACTCTTCGCCAACCAAAGCCATATGCCCCCAACTGCCTTACAAACAATCCCCATTACTTGGCCTTTCGCGGTCTGGGGACTGGACATGGTTGGACCCCTTAAAGGGGGAAGCCATACGAAAAATATCTGCTGGTCATGGTGGATAAATTCACCAAGTGGATAGAGGCTAAACCAGTCAAAACGGCCGAGTCCAGGCTGGTGATAACATTCATATCCGACGTTGTGCATCGTTACGGTGTCCCACACAGCATCATCACCGACAACGGCTCCAATTTCACAGCCGATGAGGTAAAAATCGGGTGTGCTAATCTGGGCATTAAGCTCGATTACACCTCTGTCTACCACCCACAAACAAACGGTCAAGTCGAACGAGCCAATGGTCTTATTATGAGTGGCATCCAACCCAGACTAGTGCGGTCTTTGAAAGAATCTGACAAGCACTAGGTTGAGGAGCTCGACTCCGTACTATGGGGGCTGCGGACCTCGCCCAACCGTACTACCGGATACACACCTTTCTTCATGGTGTATGGCGCAGAGGCTGTGTTGCCCTGCGGTATTATTCATGACTCACCTCGAGTGCGTATGTACAAAGAGAGAGAAGCCGAGCTAGATCGGCAGGACAGCCAAGATGCCCTGGAGGAGGAGCGCGACGTTGCCAAAGCCCGCTCAGCATTTTACCAATAGCAGGCTCGAAGATATCAAAGTAGAGAAGTACGGGCCAAGACCTACAACATTGGTGAACTCGTTCTACGCCTGCCGGAGAAGAAAAAGGACAAACTCAAGCCCAAATGGGAGGGTCCCTTCATAATTGACGAAGTTCTCACCGGAGGGGCGTACCGTCTTCGCGATGCATCAGACAATCGCCTCGAGGCGAACCCTTGGAACGCGGCCAGACTCCGAAGATTCTATGCCTAGCGCCGGACTCCTTGTTCGTCTCCTTCTCCCCTGTAGTTTCCATTATTTTTTACTCTTTTTTGATTACTTTTTTCTTCCTCGCTTTAAAGCTTTCGTACGGCCCGACCGCACACAACCTTCCTCCATCACCAATTTCATGATGCTCACCGCCGTGCGTGAGTAATTCCATCATAGGCTTGCTGGACAGTGACGGGTTTGATGAGATTTATCATGTAATTGAGGTAGTTTTGTTAGGGTTTGATCCCTAGTATCCACTATGTTCTGAGATTGATGTTGCTATGACTTTGCTATGCTTAATGCTTGTCACTAGGGCCCGAGTGCCATGATTTCATATCTGAACCTATTATGTTTTCATGAATATATTTGTGTTCTTGATCCTATCTTGCAAGTTGTAGACACCTATTACGAGTTATGATCCGCATACCCCAAGGTGACAATAATTGGGATTCTTTCCGGTGATTACCGTAGTTTGAGGAGTTCATGTATTCACTAAGTGCTAATGCTTTGGTCTGTTTCTCTATTAAAAGGAGGCCTTAATATCCCTTAGTTTCCATTAGGACCCCGCTGCCACGGGAGGGTAGGACAAAAGATGTCATGCAAGTTCTTTTCCATAAGCACGTATGACTATATTCGAAATATATCCCTTAGTTTCCATTAGGACCCCGATCCGATGCCTACGAATTTCTCTTATATTGTTCTTGCTAAGTTACTACTGCTGCTGTTACTGATACACTTGCTACAAAATCATTGCTATCACCATTACCGTTACTATTGCTGTTGCTACTACTATCAAAACTATCATATTACTTTGCTACTGATCATATTGTTGCAGATAATTAATCTCCAGGTGTGGTTGAATTGACAACTCGGCTGCTAATACTTGAGAATATTCTTTGGCTCCCCTTGTGTCGAATCAATAAATTTGGGTTGAATACTCTACCCTCGAAAACGGTTGTGATCCCCTATACTTGTGGGCTATCACATCACCCTTTCCTCTTCAAGGGAAAAACCAACGCAAGCTCAAGAAGTAGCCGACACTCAAGGATCGACCAAGGACAACCATTGCCATCAGATTCACCTACACTACCGCCACTAGCTGGAGCTCCATCCATGTCGACGTCCTGCTGCTCCCGTCGAACCAGTCCACGCCCTTTGTCTCTGGATAAGGCTACATGATCAAGATGTATTGTCCTGGTTGTCATCTTGTGAATTTGTGAGTTGTGTCGGCTCCAACTCCTTCTCGTTCCACACGCTCCAGTCGGGGTTGTACTTGGGGAACCTGGACTATTGCACCTCATCGTCGTCGTCGTGGACCACCGCCATGTTCTCGTCGCGGCGGGGTGCGCGCACTAACGAGCCAATCCTCGACGACCTCTACGTGACACAGCACCGGCACTGGTGCCAGCTACGCGACGAGCATGCGACTGTAACGCCTTCGTTGTGTGTCGACCGCCTGCCCAAGTCCTCGAACGCCTTCGTTGTGTGTCGACCGCCTAGTCCTCGAACGCCTTCGTTGTGTGTCGACCGCCTAGTCCTCGAACGCCTTCGTTGTGTGTCGACCGCCCACCCAAGAAGCAACTACGCGACGAGCATGCGACTATAACGACGACGTCAGCGTGATCAGGAGCAACACTGAGAATGGACATAGGGCGGACAAGGACGGCGGAGTGATGGTGCAGAGGGCTGATATGTCTCCGTCGTATCTACTTTTCCTAACGCTTTTCCTCTTGTTTTGGACTCTAATTTGCATGATTTGAATGAAACTAACCCGGAGTGACGTTGTTTTCAGTAGAACTGCCATGGTGTTGTTTTTTGTGCAGAAATAAAAGTTCTCGGATTGGAACTAAACATTTTGGAGAATTATTTTAGAATAAAAGAAAAATACTGAAGCCAAAAACCACCGGAGGGGGCCCCTGGGTGAGCACAACCCACTAGGGAGCCCCCCCCCCAGGCGCGCCTAGGTGGTTTGTCCCCACCTGGTGGCCCCGCAGACCCTGATTCCAACTCCATAAATACCTATTTTTCCAAAAAAATCAGGGAGGAAGAATTATCTTGTTTCGCGATACGGAGCCGCCGCCACCTCCTGTTCTTCATAAGGAGGCAAGAACTGGAGTGCGTTTTGGGCTCCGGAGAGGGGCATCTTCGACCTTCGTCACCACCAACCCTCCTTCATCGCCAATTCCATGATGCTCCCCACCGGGAGTGAGTAATTCCTTCGTAGGCTCGCTGGTCGGTGAGGAGTTGGACGAGATTCTTCATGTAATCGAGTTAGTTTTGTTAGGGCTTGATCCCTAGTATCCACTATGTTCTGAGATTGATGTTGATATGATTTTGCCATGCTTAATGCTTGTCACTTTGGGCCCGGGTGCCATGATTTCATATCTGGACCATTTATGTTCTCACCGTTATATCTATGTTCTAGATCCGATCTTGCAAGTTATATTCACCTATTACGTGTTAGGATCCGTAAACCCCGGAGTGACAGTATTCGGGATACTTTCCGGTGATGACCGTAATTTGAGGAATTCATGTATTTCACTATGTGTTAATGCTTTGTTCCGGTTCTCTATTAAAAGGAGGCCTTAATATCCCTTATTTTCCATATGGACCCCGTTGCCACGGGAGGGTAGGACAAAAGATGTCATGCAAGTTCTTTCCATAAGCATGTATGACTATTTACGAAATACATGCCAACATTATATTTATGAACTGGAGCTAGTTTTGTATTGCCCTAGGTTATGACTGCTATATGATGAATATCATCCAACGAATCGACCGATCCGATGCCTACGAATTTCTCTTATATTGTTCTTGCTAAGTTACTACTGCTGCTGTTACTGATACACTTGCTACAAAATCATTGCTATCACCATTACCGTTACTATTGCTGTTGCTACTACTATCAAAACTATCATATTACTTTGCTACTGATCATATTGTTGCAGATAATTAATCTCCAGGTGTGGTTGAATTGATAACTCGGCTGCTAATACTTGGAAATATTCTTTGGCTCCCCTTGTGTCGAATCAATAAATTTGGGTTGAATACTCTACCCTCGGAAACTATTGCGATCCCCTATACTTGTGGGTTATCAAGACCTTTTTTTGGCGCTGTTGCCGGGGAGCATAGCTATATTTGTTGAGTCACTTGGATTATTATCTATTTATCACTATGAAGTATCTAAAGGATACCAAGACTAAGATATTTCCCTCTAAGACGAGGGGAGGTAAGGAACTGCCATCTAGCTCTGCACTTGATTCACATTCTATTTTGAGTAAACTTGCAACAACACCACATGCCATTAATTCTGATATGTCGCAAGTTATTGATGAGTTTATTTCTACTATGGATAATGCTTATGATGATGCTAGTACCTTGCTTGATGATAATGTGCCACTAGGTGAATTTCTTGATGAGCAACTTGCTAGAGCTAAAGATATGGAGCATGCTGAAACTAATGAAGTGCTTGAAACTGAAAATCTTGAAACACCTATTAGATCTAGCTCTCCTAGATATGAATTGCCTAAGATACCTGAGGGTTATGTTATGGATGAGGAGACAACTAGAGACTTTCTTGCTTGCAATGATAGGGATGATCTTAAGAAATTATTATGCAAACTGAAGGAGAAATCTTTGAATGCTAGAATGAAATGTGATCCTAAGTTTGCTACTTCACCTATCTTTGTTGAGGATAAGGATTATGCATTCTCTATCAACCCAGAGTTAATCACTTCGGTTGAAACTGATCCTTTCCATGGTTATGAAAATGAAACTGTTGTGGCACACCTTAGCAAATTAAATGATATAGCCACCCTATTTGCTCATGATGAGCAAATTCGCTATTATTATATTCTCAAGTTATTTTCGTTCTCATTAAAGGGTGATGCTAAGACTTGGTATAATACTCTTTCTCCTTGTTGTGTGCGTAGTCCCCAGGATATGATTTACTACTTCTCTGGAAAAATATTTTCCTTCTCATAAGAAACAAGCTGCCTTGCAGGAAATATTTAACTTTGTGCAAATTGAAGAATAGAGACTCCCACAAGCTTGGGGGAGGCTTCTCCAATTGATGAATGTTTTGCCTGATCATCCTCTTAAGAAAAATGAAATACTTGATGTGACGCCCCCGATTCAATCGTACACTAATCATACACGCAAATGTGTACGATCAAGATCAGGAACTCACGAGAAGATATCACAACACAACTCTAGACACAAATTAAAAATAATACAAGCTTTATATTACAAGCCAGGGGCCTCGAGGGCTCGAATACATAAGCTTGAAAACAAACGAGTCAGCGGAAGCAACATTATCTGAGTACGGACATGATTTAAACAAGTCTGCCTTAAGAAGGCTACCACAAAAGTAACATGATCGAAAAGGCACGGCCTCCTGCCTAGGAGCCTCTTAACTACTGGTCGTCGGCGGCCTCCATGTAGTAGAAGGCACCCTCGGGGTAGTAGTAGTCATCGTCGAAGGTGGCATCTGGCTCCTGGACTCCATCATCTGGTCGCAACATCCAGGAAGAAAGGAAGGAGGTGGAAAAAGGGGAGCAAAGCAACCGTGAGTACTCATCCAAAATACTCTCAAGCAAGGATCTACACTACATATGCATCGGTATCAATGAAATGGGTAGTATCGGTGGACTGAACTGCAGAATGCCAGAAGAGAAGGGGAAAGCCTAGCCTATCAAAGACTAGCATCTTCAAGCAGCTCCAAGCATCTTGCAGCATTCAGAAGAGTATAGAATAGCAGTTTATATTTAGCAAACATGTTGTAACATTGCCCAGAGATCACTTCCTCGACTCCCTGCGATAAAGCAATCTCGGAGCCATCATATCCATCTCATGCCTCAGCATTCAGTATCCAGTTCTAGTTGTATCAATCGGGATACAACTTTGAGCGTCTATTACCGTGGACCCGGCTATTCGAATAGATCAATCTTACCTGTAGGGGTGCACCAACTTAGCCAACACGCTCTATCAACTCCGGCCGGACACACCATCAGGTCATGACCGGCCTCGGCTGATCAACACACCGCAGCCCTACCTAGGCTCGACAGAGAGGTTAGCACGCCGGTCTAAATCCTAAGCGTGCAGGGGTCTTGGGCCCATCGCCCTTTGCACTCCTGCATGTTGCGTACGCGGCCGGTGAGCAGACCTAGCTACCTCCTTTAACAAGGCAGGAGCTTACGCAGTCCAACCCGGCACGCGCCGCTCAATCGCTGACGTCCGGAAAGCTTCGGCTGATGCATACGACGCAGAGTGCCCATACTTATTCCCGCGTGATGGTTAGTGCGAAAAAGGCCAGAGGCCTACTCGGATCAAATATCCAAACCGTTAGTATCTTGGTAGTGTGCGGTAACGAGCAGAGACACGATCATGTAACCCCGTCGCCCTGTCTTACGGACTTGCGGCAAGGGCTAAGAATGCCCGGCCGCGCTGTGTGGAAAACTTGCGGGCATCCTCCAGATCAACCCGACTTCACATCACTCGCGGGTACCCCTCGGGGCCGACCCAATGTCATCATGGCTCTGTGGTAAGTCAAAGTAACCGTGTGTCTGAAACAGTAAGGGGGAAACCTGAGGAATCACCCTTGATGGATTCCCACTCGATGTAACCATCAAGGTGGACTTGGAGGAATCACCCTCATTGGTCCACACTTGAGGGGTTGCACGATAGAGTCATTATCGGGAGTGGTCAAGGAGGAACCACCCTCGATGACCATGACCGAATAGCTACACTACAGGGTTAACATCAGAAGTGGTGATGAGGTATCACCCTCGGCACTCGATAGTAACTCTGCAGAGTCGTACAACTAAGGGGGGTGATGTGCGGTGTCGGGGCCTGGACGTCGATCACGTTGATCGAGTCGTCGAACATAATCGGGGCAACTGGGACAAGAGGGGGGTCACTGATGGATCTCTAACCAGCCTATACTAAGTAGTTTAGAATAAGTAGGTAAGGTATGAAAGCAGGTAGCAAAAATAGGCTATGCATCAGAATAGGAGCAATGAATTACAGTAGCAAAATCTAATGCAAGCATGAGAGAATGGAATGGGCGATATCGGGATGATCAAAAGGGGGGCTTGCCTGGAAGCTCTCTGCAAAGGAAGAAGGGTCGTCAGAGACGTAGTCGATCACAGGGGCAGCATCGGTCCCAGGGTCTACCGGAGAGAAGAGGGGGAAGAAACAATAAATATAAAGCAAACAAAGTATCATAAAGCAAAACATGGTAATATGACATGTCGGGTGTGACCTAACATATGTCTACACAATAGGTGAAGGGGGAATTCAACCGAGAATGTTTTCCCGGTTCCGGACCTGTATCAGACAAATGACCGGAGGGGGAATGTTCCATGTTCAGATAGTTAGAGGCATTTGACAGGTAAACGGACTGCGTATTCGGATTCGTCTCGTTTTTCTGAGCAACTTTCATGTAGAAAACATTTTCATCCGAGTTACGGTTTATTTTCTATGAATTCTCAAAATTTTAAACATTTCTAGAATTATCTTTAATTCGAAAATAAAAGCAAAATACACTTTTGCTACCTAGTGCTACACTAGCCTAGGTGTATGACAGTGGGGTCTAGGGGCCCAGTCAGCAAGTCCAGTTAGCGTTGACTGGGTCAACGTTGACCAGTCAACAGGGTCAAAGGGGCCCGCATGTCATTGACTCACGTTCTAATAGGTCAACCAAATTGAGTTAATTAAAGGGGGGCCAACGTGTCATGGATACATTAGGCTAACTAAACAATAATCTATTAAACTAAATTGTACGTATTAGCACTAATTAATTGGATTGGCTCCACATATATAAGTGCACTTGGTTGTGCATACACACGCACAGCATGCATAGGGGCCTTGGTGGCCATGCCCACGAGCGGTAGCAACAGCAATACGCAGCGGCATCGGTAGCTAGGAGCAGCGCATAGCAGCAGCAGCTAGTGGGAGCAGGGCAGCACGGCAGCAAGTAGCAGCGGTAGTAGCTGAGCAGCAACAGCAGCGCAGCAGCAGCACTACAAGGAGAAGAAGCAGCAGGGCAAGCGCGGGAGCCGCAGGCGGCGCGGGCGCGCGGCTAGGGTGCGGTGGGTGCACGCACGCCCGGTCGTACGCTGCCACGGATGCCACCATGGGCGACTGAGCATGGCTGCGGGCATGGGGCTTCAGGTACGACGGGACGAGCAGTCTACAACGTCGGATCGAAGGGAAAAACAGTGGGACATGGAGGAGAAGCTCACTGCGAGCTCGATGGCGATGTCGGGGAGGCCGGAGATGGACCGGAGTGGCGGGAATCGACGGCGGACGATGATGATGTACATGATGAAGATGGTGGCGATGGCGAGTGTACGGGTTGTCCCCACTCCATTCGGTCCTCAGGATGGACGAAGTGGACCATGGTGTTTCTCCTGGACGTCTTCTCGCAGCGCGGGGAGCACGGTGGTCGCGGCCGTGGCGACGGTGGCGGCGGTTTCACGCGGGGAGAAGAGAGAGAGCTAGGGTTCGCCTGGGGGTCGCGGGGTCGGCCTTTATGCTCCAGGGGAGCCAGGGGATCCCTGCCATGATCCCCCCCCCCCAATGAACAGGATGTAGGGGATGACCGTGGGGTGGGTTGGGCCTGCACTGTAGACAGTGGGCTCAAGTGCACAGTATGCACTTGGCCTTTTGTCTGTTCTTTATCTGTTTTTCTTTTTCCAGTAGCTTTTGCATTTTCTTTTAGTCACAAATGACTTCGCAAAAATATGCCACTGACCAAAACAAATTCAAAGAAATATTGTGCACTGCCACCAAAAGTTTGGAATCTAATTGAAGCTGTTATAATTTTGCATAAATGGAAAAGCAATTAATTTGCTTATTTGGCACTGTTTTAAATTGCTATAGTCCACCTTGGCTTGGAGGTGATGCTTTTTTCCTTAACAATTAAATGTTATGGAATTTTGGGTAAAAGATGAACTATTTTGCAGCAACTTTTGTGCAACTCCAAATTTCACTTGCAAATTGAATTTGATTTGAAAGTGGAAATTTCAAAAGATATTCGAATCAAAGGTGATCAAGCACTGTTTAGTAAAATGATTAGCTTAATCACAGAGGGTTATTGTAGCATGACACTGGGGTGTTACACTTGATATCTTCTATAATGGACTAATCGATGCTTCTAGGAACTCCCTAGATAGTTGTGCTGGTTGTGTTTTCAGGGAACGAACCGTTGAACAAGCTGAGGAATTATTGAATAACATATTGAAAAATTATGATGATTGGACTCTTCCTGAACCACCTCCTAAACCCACTCTGAAGAAGAGGGGTATCTTATATCTTAGTCCTGAAGATATGCAAGAGGCAAAGAAATGTATGAAGGAAAAAGGTAATAAATCTGAGGACGTAAAAAATTTACCTCCTATTGAAGAAATATATGGGCTTGATACACCACCACCAAAGGTGGTAGAGGTAAATTCTTTAATGAAATTTGATGAAAAGGACAACCCTTATAATATGCATCCTAGTCAGTGCCTTTATGAGTTTGATAACTATATTAGAAAACAAGATCAATTCAATGCAAATGTTATGAAACAATTGAAATACAACTCTGATATGATTGCTCGCTTGAGTGACTTGTTATTCATAATGACCAATGATGTTATAGGTGTAGGAAAACATGCTTCTATGGTTCAAACTCAACTAGAACAAGTTGCTAAATCTCAAAGAAAATTGCTTGATGAAATAAATAATAATATGAATGATCATGCCGTTAGAGTAATGACTAGAGGGGGTAGAATGACTCAGGAACCACTTTATCCTCAGAGACACCCTAAAAGAATTGAACAAGACTCTCAAAGAATTAACACTAATGCACCTAGTCCTTCTAAAAAGAAGAAGAAAATAAAAAAGGATAGGACTTTGCATACCTCTAGTGAACCTGAGATAGAAAAACCTCCTGAAGCTAATAATGATGTTTCTATTTTCGATGCTGAAACTCAATCTGGTAATAAACATTCATCTAGCGATAATGATTATGTTCATGAAGACACTCAACTAGATAAAGATAAAGAACCAAATAATGATGTCGAAATAGAACCAGTTGTTGATCTTGATCACCCACAACCTAAAAATAAAAGAGATGATAAAAGAGACTTTGTGGCTATGAAACCTGGTAAAGAAAGAGAACCATGGGTTCAAAAACCCATGCCCTTTCCACCTAAATCAACTAATAAGAAAGATGATAAAGAATTTGAACGCTTTGCTGAAATAATTAGGCCAGTCTTTTTGCTTACTCGCTTGACTGACATTTTAAAGATGGCCCCTTATGCAAAATATACGAAAGACATCATCACTAATAAAAGGAAAAATACCTGAAGCTGAAATATCTTTGCAAATGGCTGATAAATCAACTGCTATACCTATCGTTATTTGTGAGTATGTGCTCATTTTTGTTGTAAATGTTACTATCTTAACAGACTTTGTTATACTTGAGATGCCCGAGGACGACAACATGTCGATTATCCATGGTAGACCCTTTCTGAATACTGTAGGGGCTGTTATTGATTGCAATAAAATCAAGGTCACTTTTCATATCAATGGTAATGAGCATAAGGTGCATTTTCCGAAGAAACAATTCCAAGTCAATGGTATTAATGTTATTGAGCAATCTCCGACACTCACTATTGGAAGTTTTCAACTACCTCTACCTACTGCCAAAAAGAAATATGATATACTTATTGTTGGGGACATGCATATCCCCGTTGAGTTAACTTAGTGTTTTACGAAAGTTCTTCGGTTTCATGCTAATCGAAGGTGGTTGTTAATAAGACTTGGTCAACCTTATTAATGGATCACTTTTGAGAGGTATGGAGTTGATGAATTTAGTAGGCACTACCTTCTGTCCTTGCCTTTTGTTCTTTGTTTTTCTTAGTTAAATAAAATAAAATGCCATGTTTATCCTGTTTTCTGAATTTTCTGTGCACTAAAAAATGACTCAAAAATAGAAGTTCTCAGAATTTCCAGAAAAATTAATACAGTTTTGTTTTAATATTTTTGAATTTATAGTGCAAATAACATCATAGGGGGGGTGCACCAGGTGGGCACAACCCACCTGGGCGCGCCACCAGCCCCAGGCGCGCCCTGGTGGGTTGTGGTCCCCACGTGGGCCCCTCACTTATCTCTTTAGCCCATGTCATTGCCTACCTCCAGAAAAAATTCACCATTGCTCTCTCTCTCTCTCTCTCTCTCTCTCTCTCTCTCTCTCTCTCTCTCTCTCGTGTTCTTGCTCTCAAACCCGCGGATTTCGATCTCTTTGCTCGAAGCTCCATTTCCAAAACTGTTTTGGGGGATTGCTACTTGGTATGTGACTCCTCCAGTGGTCCAATTAGTTTTTGCTTTAGTGGATTATATTTTGAATAATTAGCTACTCTTGGTGCTGCTGTAGATGAGCTTGCATGTTGAATTCTTGGATTTCTAAGTAGTTTGAATCCTCAATATAGCCTCTATGCATGCTTATGAGTAGTTGCTATCAATCTTGTGAAGTTTTGTTGACAAAATTTTTGTGGAGTAAAAATTTCAGAATTTTATCTATAGGAATAAGATGAGTTTCTTTAGGAGTTCTTCGAGGAGGAGGTCTTCGGAGGCATCATCTAGTAGTGGCTCGGTGCATCGGTCTTATGTTGAACCAAGCGCAAGTTTGATACGGGAAGCAGCTACCAAATCCTGCCTATGGCCATGCAACGATTTTATGGTGAGGGCAGGTATTAAAGAAGAATTTGAGCAATATGTCCACAACGCCGAGCTCGGTCCCTACATGGAAGATAAGTGCAACCAACATCTCAGCCTCACAGAATCATTTACTAAAGAATTTAAATTTCATCCTCGTGAGTCTAGAGTGTCGTTTAAACTGTATGACCATCCATTTACCTTACCTTTAGAGACATTTTCTAACTTCTGCAAAATTCCATTTTGGGGTTCACTGGACGAACCACCAAGATCTGAGTATGAGACATTCTTGACTAGCCTTTGCTATGGTGAGACTAGAGGAGTGGCACAAGGTAGAATAAAGAGCATTCATTTCCCATCGATTCAATACTTTGCACTCTTTAATGGAAAATGCATTGTAGGCAAGCAGGATTGCAGCACACTTTGTGCTCCTGACTTGAGCCTCATACACACTGCTCTCACCGGTATTAAATGTTATAACCATGGAGCGATTGTTGCACGCAGACTGCAACACAACGCTGGTAGTGGATATTTTTATGGTGGGATTTATGATTGACGTCTAGCAAAGGATATGGGTGTATCACCTTGGCCTAATGACCCTACCTTACCCACTCAGTACTTAGACTTTGAGGCCATGAAGCGCCATAAGTTCCTTAAGGGCGAGACCACTGATTATATTTATAACCTGTTGTTCAATAAAGCTTCCATTGTGCACACCTTTTTGCCTGCTCCTGTTCTCTTTGATTATCACAACAAAGGAAGGTACTATGTTCTTGAGAGCGAGGCCCGCGCACACAACGCAGAGGTTGTGGTTGCTCGGCGGGCTGAGGAGGCTGCACCAAGAGCCTCTGTGAGCTATCACTCCGATTATTACGCAGGCTGTAGGAGGTGATTACCAAGCTAGGCCAAAATCCTAAGCTTGGGGGAGTACGTATTTCCACCGACAATACTTTCATGTTCACACATTTCATTCCAGTTGTCGGTGTTCACACTTTTTCATTGTATTACCCATGCTAGATTTATTTTCTTGCTTTCTTCTTGTCTGTTTGAAAAACTTTGAGAAAGCCCCAAAATATTTCCTGCTTCTTTTCGGTTTTCCTTTCTAGTTTAATTAGTTGTTGTATTAAAAGAAAACCCAAAAAGATTTCTCGATTCTTCTTCTTGCTTGTTGAGAGTTTTCCCATGTAAATAGTTTTTCTTGTTTTTGTTTTTCCTTCTTTAATTTGCTTTCTTCTAGAGAAACTAAAAACTCCAAAAATATTTCAGTGTGTTTCTCTGAATTTCTTTTCTGATTATTGAGTCATACCAAGGAGAAGACCACGATGAAAATGTTGAGTGACTCTCATTTGCATTATTGTTGATCTAACAAAGAGCCCAAATTACCTTGTCTTCTCCTTTGAATAAAATGTTTGCAGGTTCCAGCTTAGCCCACGGCACTCTTGCACTATTATTATTTTGAAATCGTTCGATCGTGCAAGTGAAAGGCAATAGTGACGATATTTGGTGAACTGGTTGTGGCAGAGAGAAACGGGTATGAACTCAACTTGTTCTATCTTTGTAAATATGTTTTACCTAGTATCCATGATTCAGCATATTATGATCAAACATGTTTGCAATGACAATTAGGGATTATAGTTTCTCATGCCATGCTTAAGTAGCTAGGAGTGGATAATGATTTATCTTGGATATCAACATTGTGTTAAAATGATTGTGATGTAGTATGATGATATGGTATCCTTCTCTGAATGTTTCGAGTGGCTTGACTTGGAACATGTTCATACATGTAGTTGAATCAAAACCAACATAGCCTCTATGATGTTTATGTTCAAGGTGCTCATACCCTACTCATGCTAGTATCCAATGTTCATTATGCATAATGCATGTTCATGCCGTTTTTGCTCTCTAGTTGGCCACTTCCCAACCTATTGGCCAGCCTTCGCCTGTACTAAGCAGAAATACTACTTGTGCATCAAAATCCTAAAACCCAAGTTATTCTAGATGATTCCACCATATATACCTATACACGGTATTACCCTGCCGCTCTAAGTAAATTTGCATGTGCCACCTCTAAAAACTTCAAATAAATATCCGTTTTTGTGTGCCTGGATTGTTCATAGAGCGACTGGAGGTAGTCGGTATCTTCCATGCTAAGCGGGTTATTCTCATGATGAGTGTTTATTCACTCGTCCTTGCACGAGAGGGGCGGTAATATGGATTCCCAGTCCCGAAATCAAATTGCAAATAATTAAACAAAACTTCCCCAGGATTGATGTTGTTTGTATGGACGGTACCCATGGATTCGGCTAGCCGTGGAGTGTGATTGTTCTTGGAGGGGGAGTAAACCTTTACTTCTATCGCTTGGGAACTGCCACTAATGTGTTTAGCATGTAAGATATCGATAACTAATGGTCGCGAAGTAAACAGGAAGGGTGCATTTTTCAAAATTTCATTTACCTCTGTTTTAAAAACTGAGCTCTGGCACCGCTGCAAATCCATGCTTCCCTCTGCGAAGGGACTATCTATTTAATTCTATGCTGAGTCATCATCTTCTCAAATAAGCGCCAGATTCTGAGAGCACTATTGTCATCCTCATGCATTGTGTATAGTTAATGTTGGATGCATCATGACTGGATCTTTTCTATAATGAATTGCAATGTTTAGTCGCTACTTGAACTTTGGAGGTGCTCTACATTTATGTTTTGCGGTCTCAGAAAGGGCTAGCGAGATACCACTATTGTCATATTATATCATGATCTTTTGACAAGGTGTTGTCATTTGAGATATTTTATTATTGCTCGCTAGTTGATTATGTCATTGATATGAGTTAATATAATTTTTAAGAGTTATTGTTGACATGTTAGTTATGATTTTGCTGAAACCCTGGGCGCTACTTATGCTTATTTATGTAAACAAGAGCAAAAGAGATCGTAAAACTTTTTGTTTTTCACTTTCAGTTTATCAACTGAATTGCTTGAGGACACGCAAAGGTTTAAACTTGGGGGAGTTGATACGTCTCCATCGTATCTACTTTTTCTAACGCTTTTCCTCTTGTTTTGGACTCTAATTTGCATGATTTGAATGAAACTAACCCGGACTGACATTGTTTTCAGCAGAACTACCATGGTGTTGTTTTTGTGTAGAAATAAAAGTTCTCGGATTGGAACAAAAATTTTTGGAGAATTATTTCAGAATAAAAGAAAAATATTGGAGCCAAAAACCACCGGAGGGGGCCCTCTGGGTGAGCACAACCCACCAGGGCGCCCCCCCCTCTTAGGCTCGCCCAGGTGGGTTGTGCTCACCTAGTGGCCCCGTAGACCCTGATTCCAACTCCATAAATACCTATTTTTTCAAAAAAAAATCAGGGAGGAAGAATTATCTCGTTTCGCGATACGGAGCCGCCGTCGTTCATCGGGAGGCCAGATCTGGAGACGTTTTGGGCTCCGGAGAGGGGCATCTTTGATCTTCGTCATCACCAACCCTCCTTCATCGCCAATTCCATGATGCTCCCCACCGGGAATGAGTAATTCCTTCGTAGGCTTGCTGGTCAGTGAGGAGTTGGATGAGATTCATCATGTAATCGAGTTAGTTTTGTTAGGGCTTGATCCCTAGTATCCACTATGTTCTGAGATTGACGTTGATATGACTTTACCGTGCTTAATGCTTGTCACTTTGGGCCCGAGTGTCATGATTTCATATCTGAACCGTTTATGTTATCACCATTATATCTATGTTCTAGATCCGATCTTGCAAGTTATATTCACCTATTATGTGTTATGATCCGTAAACCCTGGAGTGACAGTATTCGGGATACTTTCCCATGATGACCGTAGTTTGAGGAGTTCATGTATTTCACTATGTGTTAATGCTTAGTTTCCATATGGACCCCGTTGCCATGGGAGGGTAGGACAAAAGATGTCATGCAAGTTCTATCCATAAGCACGTATGACTATTTACGGAATACATGCCTACATTATATTTATGAACTGGAGTTAGTTTTGTATCGACCTAGGTTATGACTGTTATATGATGAATATCATCCAACGAATCCACCGATCCAATGCCTATGAATTTCTCTTATATAGTTCTTGCTAAGTTACTACTACTGTGTTGGGAAACGTAGCATGCAATTTCAAAAAAAATCCTACACTCAAGCAAGATCTATCTAGGAGATGCATAGCAACGAGAGAGGGAGATTATGTCCACGTACCCTCGCAGACCGAAGGCGGGAGCGTTTGACAATGCGGTTGATGTAGTCGAACTTCTTCTCGTTCCGACCGATCAAGCACTGAATGTACAACACCTTGAGTTCTGCACACATTCAGCTCGATGACATCCCTCGAGCTCTTGATCCAGCAAAGTGTCGAGGGAGTAGATGAGTTTCGTCAGCACGACGGCATGGTGAAGTGATCTGCGCAAGGCTTCGCCTAAGCACTACGAGAATATGACCGGAGGCGTAAACTGTAGAGGGGGGCGCCGCACACGGCTAACAATTGTTGGTGTGTGTTCTAGCGGTGCCCCTCCCCCCACATATATATAGTTTGGAGGGGAGGAGAGGCAGCTAAGGGGGCGCCCCAAGTAGGAGGAATCCTACTTGGGGTCCTCCCAATTCGGCCTCCCCCCTTTCCTATTCCTATTCAGAGTAGGAAGGGAAGAGGGGGAAGGGGGAATCCTATTCCCTTTTTCCTTTCCTCCTTCCCCTTTCCTTCTCCATTTTGGCCAGCCCATATGGGGGGCGCTAGCCCCTTGGTGGCTGGCGTGTTTCCCCTCTTGGCACATAAGGCCCATATCTTTTGTCGGGGGTGCCCGGAACCCCTTCCGGTGACCCGATAAGTACCCGGTGCATCCTGAAACACTTCCGGTGTCCGAATACCATCGTCCTATATATCAATCTTTACCTCTCGACCATTTTAAGACTCCTCATCATGTCCGTGATCTCATCCGAGACTCTGAACAACATTCGGTCACCAAATCACATAACTCATATAATACAAAATCGTCATCGAACGTTAAGCGTGCGGACCCTACGGGTTCGAGAACTATGTAGACATGACCAAGACACCTCTCCGGTCAACAACCAATAGCGGAACCTGGATGCTCATATTGGTTCCTACATATTCTATGAAGATCTTTATCGGTCGAACCGTTATGACAACATCATTATTCCCTTTGTCATTGGTATGTTACTTGCCCGAGATTCGATCGTCGGTATCTTCATACCTAGTTCAATCTCGTTACCGGCAAGTCTCTTTACTCGTTCTGTAATACATCATCCCGCAACTAACTCATTAGTCACACTCCTTGCAAGGCTTCTTATGATGTGTATTACCGAGAGGGCCCAGAGATACCTCTCTGATACTTGGAGTGACAAATCCTAATCTCGATCTATGCCAACCCAACAAACACCTTCGGAGATACCTGTAGAGCATCTTTATAATCACCCAATTACGTTGTGACGTTTGATAGCACATAAGGCATTCCTCCGATATCGGGGAGTTGCATAATCTCATAGTCGAAGGAATATGTATTTGACATGAAGAAAGCAACAGCAACAAAACTGAACGATCAATATGCTATGCTAACAAATGGGTCTTGTCCATCTTCTCCTAATGATGTGATCCCGTTCATCAAATGACAACACATGTCTATGGTTAGGAAACTTAACCATCTTTGATTAACGAGCTAGTCTAGTAGAGGCTTACTAGGGACACTGTGTTTTGTCTATGTATCCACACATGTATCAAGTTTCCGGTTAATATAATTCTAGCATGAATAATAAACATTTATCATGATATAAGGAAATATAAAATAACAACTTTATTATTGCCTCTAGGGCATATTTCCTTCAGTCTCCCACTTGCACTAGAGTCAATAATCTAGTTCACATCGCCATGTGATTTAACACCAATAGTTCACATATTTATGTGATTAACACCCATAGTTCACATCGCCATGTGACCAACACCCAAAGGGTTTACTAGAGTCAATAATCTAGTTCGCATCGCTATGTGATTAACACCCAAGGAGTACTAATGTGTGATCATGTTTTGCTTGTGAGAGAAGTTTAGTCAACAGGTCTGCCACATTCAGATCCGTATGTATTTCGCAAATTTCTATGTCTACAATGCTCTTCATGGAGCTACTCTAGCTAATTGCTCCCACTTTCAATACGTATCCAGATTGAGACTCGGAGTCATCTGGATCGGTGTAAAAGCTTGCATCAACGTAACTCTTTACGACGAACTCTTTATCACCTCCATAACTGAGAAATATTTCCATAGTCCTCTAAGGATAATTTTGACCGCTGTCTAGTGATCTACTCCTGGATCACTTATTGTACCCCTCCCCCCTTGCCAAACTCATGGCAAGGTACACGATAGGTCTGGTACACAGCATAGCATACTTTATAGAACCTATGGCTGAGGCATAGGGAATGACCTTCATTCTCTCTCTATCTTCTGCCGTGGTCGGGTTTTGAGTCTTACTCAACTCCATACCTTACAATACAGGCTAGAACTCTTTCTTTGACTGATCTAGTTTGAACTCCTTCAAAATCTTGTCAAGGTATGTACTCATTGAAAATCTTATCAAGCGTCTTGATCTATCTCTATAGATCTTGATGCCCAATATGTAAGCAGCTTCACCAAGGTCTTTCATTGAAAAATTCTTATTCAAGTATCCTTTTATGCTATCCAGAAATTCTATATCATTTCCAATCAGCAATATGTCATCCACATACAATATCAGAAATGCTACAGAGCTACCACTCACTTTCTTGTAAATACAGGCTTCTCCAAAAGTCTGTATAAAACCATATGCTTTGACCACCTCATCAAAGCATATATTCCAACTCCGAGATGCTTGCACCAATCCATAGATGGATCGCTGGAGCTTGCACACTTTGTTAGCACCTTTAGGATTGACAAAACCTTCTGGTTGTATCATATACAATTCTTCTTCAAGAAATCCATTAAGGAATGCAGTTTTGACGTCCATTTGCCAAATTTCATAATCATAAAATGCGGCAATTGCTAACATGGTTCAGATAGACTTAAGCATCGCTACGAGTGAGAATGTCTCATCGTAGTCAACTCCTTGAACTTGTCGAAAACCTTTCGCGACAAGTCGAGCTTTGTAGACAGTAACATTACCATCAGCGCCAGTCTTCTTCTTGAATCCATTTATTCTCTATGGCTCGCCGATCATCGGACAAGTCAACCAAAGTCCACACTTTGTTCTCATACATGGATCCTATCTCAGATTTCATGGCCTCAAGCCATCTATCAGAATATGGGCTCATCATCGCTTCCTCATAGTTTGTAGGTTCGTCATGGTCTAGTAACATGACTTCCAAGACAGGATTACCGTACCACTCTGGTGCGGAACGTGCTCTGGTTGACCTACGAGGTTCAGTAGTAACTTGATCTGAAGTTTCATGATCATCATCATTAGCTTCTTCTCTAGTTGGTGTAGGCACCACGGGAACGGATTTCTCTGATGAGCTACTTTCCAAATTGAGAGAAGGTACAATTACCTCATCAAGTTCTACTTTCCTCCCACTCACTTCTTTCGAGAGAAACTCCTTCTCAAGAAAGGATCCATTCTTAGCAACAAAGATCTTGCCTTCGGATCTGTGGTAGAAGGTGTACCCAATAGTTTCTTTTGGGTATCCTATGAAGACGCACTTCTCCGATTTGGGTTCGAGCTTATCAGGCTGAAGCTTTTTCACATAAGCATCGCAACCCCAAACTTTAAGAAACGACAGCATAGGTTTCTTGCCAAACCACAGTTCATATGGTGTCGTCTCAACGGATTTAGACGGTGCCCTATTTAACGTGAATGCAGCTACCTCTTATGCATAACCCCAAAATGATAGTGGTAAATCAGTAAGAGACATCATAGATCGCACCATATCTAATAAAGTACGGTGATGACGTTCGGACACACCATTACGCTGTGGTGTTCCAGGTGGCGTGAGTTGTGAAACTATTCCACATTTTTTTAAATGAAGGCCAAACTCGTAACTCAAATATTCGCCTTCGTGATCAGATCGTAGAAACTTTATTTCTTGTTACGATGATTCTCCACTTCACTCTGAAATTCTTTGAACTTTTTGAAATGTTTCAGACTTGTGTTTCATCAAGTAGATATACCCATATCTGCTCAAATCATCTGTGAAGGTTAGAAAATAACGATACCTGCCGCGAGCTTCAACACTCATTGGACCGCATACATCGGTATGTATTATTTCCAATAAGTCATTATCTCGCTCCATTGTTCCAGAGAACGGAGTTTTAGTCATCTTGCCTATGAGGCATGGTTCGCAAGTATCAAATGATTCATAATAAAGGGATTCCAAAAGTCCATCCGCATGGATTTTCTTCATGCGCTTTACACCAATATGACCTAAACGACGGTGCCACAAATATGTTGCACTATCATTATCAACTTTGCATCTTTTGGCATCAATTTTATGAATATGTGTATCACTACAATCGAGATTCAATAAACCATTCACATTGGGTGTATGACCATATAAGGTTTTATTCATGTCAATAGAACAACAATTATTCTCTAACTTAAATGAATAACCGTATTGTAATAAACATGATCAAATCATATTCATGCTCAACACATACACCAAATAACATTTATTTAAGGTTCAACACTAATCCCGAAGGTAGAGGGAGTGTGCGATGGTAATCGCATCAACCTTGGAGTTACCTCCAACACACATCGTCACCTCGTCCTTAACTAGTCTCTGTTCATTCTGCAACTCATGTTTCGAGTTACTAATCTTAGCAACTGAACCGGTATCAAATACCCAGGGGTTGCTATGAACACTAGGAAAGTACACATCAATAATCTGTATATCAAATATACCTTTGCTCACTTTGCCATCCTTCTTATCCGCCAAATATTTGGGCAACTCCGCTTCTAGTGACCATTTCCTTTGCAGTAGAAGCACTCAGTTTCAGGCTTGGGTCCAGCTTTGGGCTTCTTCACGGGAGTGACAACTTGCTTGCCATTCTTCTCTAAGTTCCCTTTCTTTCCCTTTGCCCTTTTCTTGAAACTAGTGGTTTTTTTAACCATCAACACTTGATGCTTTTTTCTTGATTTCTACCTTCATCGATTTCAGCATCGCAAAGAGCTCGGGAATCGTTTTCGTGATCCCTTGCATATTATAGTTCATCACGAAGTTCTAGTAGCTTGGTTATAGTGACTAGAGAACTCTATCAATCACTATCTTATCTGGAAGATTAACTCCCACTTGATTCAAGTGATTGTAGTACCCAGACATTCTGAGTGCATGCTCACTGTGATAAGGACATGACTACCTTGGATACGACCAAAACTATTGCATACATGCATATTTGTCAGGTGATTTCTAGTGCAAACTATTCAATAATCTATTTATGTTATCCAGAACAAAAATACTTCACACACTTTTGTGTTTTGTCTAATTGCAGGTGTATGGGACATCTGTACAATCCACATATGAAGATAAGGCAAAAGGAGAAGTTTAGGTTCTGTTCAAAAAGTCCTCTCACGTCACTTTTGGGCCAAGAGAAGATAGAGTCCAAGTCTCTCACGTTCTGGATTCAGATTCGGACTGCACAGACATACCTGACTCAAAACGCCAACAACTTTTTCATACGGACTCCGAATTGGGTGATTCTTTTTTTGTTGGAAACTAGATTTCGTGCTCTTTCCAACCCAATTGGATTCACCTTTAAATTCGTCCGGAGCATTGAGTTATGGTCGAAACAATCTGACGTTGCACCAGAATCTGAGTCAAACTACAAGTCCAAAGGTGTTGCATCACCTCCACTTGGGCCCATGAGCCTTGTACGACCTAGGGTTGGTTTTAGGCTGCCTTGGGACGTCCTCCCACCTCCTTGGCCGCCACCCCTTGCTCCTATATAAGTAGATCCATCTAGTAGCTTTTTCCTTGGGTTTTGTTTAGATTAAAAGTTCGCCATAGCTGCAACTTCGCGTACTTCGTTTGTGTTCAGCGACCAGACAAAGGCGTCACAGAACCCCACCTTGATCAATAAAGCTTTCATCTTATATTCGCAATATCCAGATTGCAATCTCAGTTTCTTGCCTGTTCTTCGTTTGCTCGCAGGAAACAGACCCTCGTGGTCAGGTTGATCGGGCTCCGGCGTGGTCGATAACCTCTCGGAGTTGGTTTAGCGATTGCTAAGGCGCGACGTCCTCGCACGTTCGTAGTCGGATCGTCAAAGTCGACTTCCATCAAAGCGATATTCATCATCTCACCGAAAGACGGGACACCTTTGCCTCTATCACACTGGTTGAGCTATTCTCCTTCATCTTGTAGGCAAAGTACTTGTCAGAGGTCTCATACCTCTCGACATGGGCATGAGTCTGAAATACCAATTTCAGCTCTTGGAACATCTCATATGCTCTGTCGCGTTCAAAACGTTCTTGAAGTCCCGGTTCTAAGCCGTAAAGAATGGTGCACTAAACTATCAAGTAGTTATATATCATATCGAGCTTGCCAAATGTTCATAACGTCTGCATCTGCTCCTGCAATAGGTCTGTCACCTAGCGGTGCATCAAGGACATAATTCTTCTGTGCAGCAATGAGGATAATCCTCAGATCAAGGACCTAGTCCGCATCATTGCTACTATCATCTTTCAACTTAGTTTTCTCTAGGAGCATATCAAAAATAAGAGAGCTATATCGCGAGCTATAGATCTACAACATAGATATGCAAATGCTATCAGGACTAAGTTCATGATAAATTAAGTTCAATTAATCATATTACTACAGAACTCCCACTTAGATAGACATCCATCGAGTCATCTAAATGATCACGTGATCCAAATCAACTAAACCATGTCTGATCATCACGTGAGACGGAGTAGTCATGAATGGTGAACATCTCTATGTTGATCATATCTACTATATGATTCACGTTCGACCTTTCAGTCTCTAGTGTTTCGAGGCCATGTCTGTACATGCTAGGCTCGTCAAGTTTAACCCGAGTATTTTGCATGTGCAAAACAGTCTTGCACCCGTTGTATGTGAACGTAGAGCCTATCACACCCGATCATCACGTGGTGTCTCAGCACGACGAACTGTCGCAACGTGCATACTCAGGGAGAACACTTATACCTTGAAATTTTGTTAAGGGATCATCTTATAATGCCACCGCCGTACTAAGCAAAATAAGATGCACAAAAGATAAACATCACATGCAATCAAAATATGTGACATGATATGGCCATCATCATCTTGTGCCTTTGGTCTCCATCTCCAAAGCATTGTCATGATCTCCATCGTCATCGGCTCGACACCTTGATCTCCATCGTAGCATCGTGGTCGTCTCGCCAACTATTGCTTCTACAACTATCGCTAACGCATAGTGATAAAGTAAAGCAATTACATGGCGTTTGCATTTCATACAATAAAGCAACAACCATAAGGCTCCTGCCAGTTGCCGATAACTTTCACAAAACATGATCATCTCATACAACAACGTATATCACATCATGTCTTGACCATATCACATCACAACATGCCCTGCAAAAGCCAGTTAGATGTCCTCTACTTTGTTGTTGCGAGTTTTACGTGGCTGCTACGGGCTTCTAGCAAGAACCGTTCTTACCTACGCATCAAAACTACAACGGTGTTTTGTCAAGTTTGTTGTTTTAACCTTCAACAAGGACTGGCCGTAGTCAAATTCAATTCAACTAAAGTTGGAGAAACAGACACCCGCCAGCCACCTTTATGCAAAACTAGTTGCATGTCTGTCGGTGGAACCGGTCTCATGATCATGTAAGGTTGGTCCGGGCCGCTTCATCCAACAATACCGCCGAATCAAAATAAGACGTTGGTGGTAAGCAGTATGACTATCACCGCCCACAACTCTTTGGGTTCTACTCGTGCATATCATCTACGCATAGACCTGGCTCGGATGCCATTGTTGGGAAACGTAGCATGCAATTTCAAAAAAATCCTATGCTCACGCAAGATCTATCTAGGAGATGCATAGCAACGAGAGGGGAGAGTATGTCCACGTACCCTCGTAGACCGAAAGCGGAAGCGTTTGACAACGCGGTTGATGTAGTCGAACTTCTTCTTGTTCCGACCGATCAAGCACCAAACGTACGGCATCTCCGAGTTCTGTACACGTTCAGCTCGATGACGTCCCTCGAACTCTTGATCCAGCAAAGTGTCGAGGGAGTAGATGAGTTCCGTCAACACGGCGGCGTGGTGACCGTGATGGTGAAGTGATCCGCGCAGGGCTTCGCCTAAGCACTATGAGAATATGACCGGAGGCGTAAACTGTGGAGGGGGGCGCCGCACATGGCTAACAGTTGTTGGTGTGTGTTCTAGCAGTGCCCCCCACATATATATAGGTTGGAGGGGAGGAGAGGCAACCAAGGGGGCGCCCCAAGTAGGAGGAATCCTATTTGGGGTCCTCCCAATTCGGCCTCCCCCCTTTCCTATTCCTATTCGGAGTAGGAAGGGAAGAGGGGGAAGGGGGAATCATATTCCCTTTTTCCTTTCTTCCTTCCCCTTTCCTTCTCCAATTTGGCCAGCCCATATGGGGGGGCGCACCTGTTGGGGAACGTAGTAATAATTCCAAATTTTCCTACGTGTCATCAAGATCAATCTAGGAGATGCTAGCAACGAGAGAGAAGGAGTGCATCTTCATACCCTTGAAGATCGCTAAGCGGAGGCGTTACAAGAACGCGGTTGATGGAGACGTACTCGCGGCGATTCAAATCGCGGAAGATCCGATCTAGCGCCGAACGGATGACGCCTCCATGTTAAACACATGTACACCCCGGGGACGTCTCCTCCTCTTGATCCAGCAAGGGGAGAGGAGAAGTTGTGGGAGAGCTCCGGCAGCACGACGGCGTAATTGGTGGAGCTTGCGGTTCTCCTGCAGGGCTTCACCAAGCACTACGGAGGAGGAGGAGGTGTTGGAGGAGGGAGGGGCTGCGCCAGGGGAAGGGGTCCAGCTGCCCTCCCACCCCACCCCCCCCCACTATTTATAGGGGAAGGGAAGAGGGGGGCGGCCCCCATAGATGCATCTAGAGGGGGGCGGCGGCCAAGGGGGAAGACTTGCCCCACAAGCAAGGTGGGCGGCGCCCCCTCCCCCAGGGTTTCCAACCCTAGGCGCCTTAGGCCCTTGGGGGGCCGCACCAGCCCACTAGGGGGCTGGTTCGCTCCCATATTCAGCCCATTAAGTCCCCCGGGGCAGGTGGCCCCACCCGGTGGACCCCCGGACACCTTTCTGTGGTCCTGGTACAATACCGATAACCCCCGAAACTATTCCGGCGACTGAAACTGGACTTCCCATATATAAATCTTCACCTTCAGACCATTCCGGAACTCCTCGTGATGTCCGGGATCTCATCCGGGACTCCGGACAACCTTCGGTAACCACATACAATTTCCCATAACAACTCTAGCATCACCGAACCTTAAGTGTGTAGAGCCTACGGGTTCGGGAACCATGCAGACATGACTGAGACATCTCTCCGGCCAATAACCAACAGCGGGGTCTGGATACCCATGTTGGCTCCCACATGTTCCACGATGATCTCATCGGATGAACCACGATGTCGGGGATTCAATCAATCCCATATATAATTCCCTTTGTCCATCGGTATGTTACTTGCCCGAGATTCGATCGTCGGTATCTCCATATCTCGTTCAATCTCGTTACCGGCAAGTCTCTTTACTCGTTCCGTAACGCATGATCCCGTGGCTAACTCCTTAGTCACATTGAGCTCATTATGATGATGCATTACCGAGTGGGCCCAGAGATACCTCTCTGTCATACGGAGTGACAATTCCCAGTCTCGATTCGTGCCAACTGAACAGACACTTTCGGAGATACCTGTAGTGCACCTTTATAGCCACCCAGTTACATTGTGACGTTTGATACACCAAAAGCATTCCTACGGTATCCGGGAATTGCACAATCTCATGGTCGAAGGAAATGATACTTGACATTAGAAAAGCTCTAGCAAACGAACTACATGTATCTTGTGCTATGCTTAGGATTGGGTCTTGTCCATCACATCATTCTCCTAATGATGTGATCCCGTTATCAATGACATCCAATGTCCATGGTCAGGAAACCACGACCATCTATTGATCAACGAGCTAGTCAACTAGAGGCTTACTAGGGACATATTATGGTCTATGTATTCACACATGTATTACGGTTTCCGGTTAATACAATTATAGCATGAACAATAGACAATTATCATGAACAAGGAAATATAATAATAACTATTTTATTATTGCCTCTAGGGCATATTTCCAACAGTCTCCCACTTGCACTAGAGTCAGTAATCTAGTTACATTGTGATGAATCGAACACCCATAGAGTTCTGGTGTTGATCATGTTTTGCTCGTGGAAGAGGTTTAGTCAACGGATCTGCGACATTTAGATCCGTGTGCACTTTACAAATATCTATGTCTCCATCTTGAATATATTCACGAATGGAGTTGAAGCGACGCTTGATGTGTCTGGTCTTCTTGTGAAACCTGGGCTCCTTGGCAAGGGAAATAGCTCCAGTGTTGTCACAAAAGAGAGTCATTTGGCCTGAGGCATTGGGAATTACTCCTAGGTCGGTGATGAACTCCTTCATCCGGACTACTTCCTGTGCTGCCTCTGAGGCACCTATGTACTCCGCTTCGCATGTAGATCCCGCCACGACGCTTTGCTTGCAACTGCACCAACTGACTGCCCCACCATTCAAAATGTACACGTATCCGGTGTGTGACTTGGAGTCATCCAGATCTGTGTCGAAGCTAGCATCGATGTAACCCTTTACGACGAGCTCTTCGTCACCTCCATAAACGAGAAACATATCCTTAGTCCTTTTCAGGTACTTCAGGATATTCTTGACCGCTATCCAGTGTTCCATACCGGGATCACTTTGGTACCTCCCTACCGAACTTACGGCAATGTTCACATCAGGTCTGGTACATAGCATGGCATACATAATAGACCTATGGCTGAGGCATAGGGGATGACACTCATCTTTTCTCTATCTTCTGCCGAGGTCAGGCATTGAGCCGTGCTCAATCTCACACCTTGCAATACAGGCAAGAACCCCTTCTTGGACTGATCCATATTGAACTTCTTCAATATCTTGTCAAGGTATGTGCTTTGTGAAAGACCAATGAGGCGTCTCGATCTATATCTATAGATCTTGATGCCTAATATGTAAGCAGCTTCTCCAAGGTCCTTCATTGAAAAACATTTGTTCAAGTAGGCCTTTACGCTTTCCAAAAGTTCTATATCATTTCCCATCAATAGTATATCATCCACATATAATATGAGAAATGCTACAGAGCTCCCACTCACTTTCTTGTAAACACAGGCTTCTCCATAAGTCTGCATAAACCCAAACGCTTTGATCATTTCATTAAAGCGAATGTTCCAACTCCGGGATGCTTGCACCAACCCATAGATGGAGCGCTGGAGCTTGCATACCTTATCAGCATTCTTAGGACGGACAAAACCTTCCGGCTGCATCATATACAATTCTTCCGTAAGGAAACCGTTAAGGAATGTTGTTTTGACGTCCATTTGCCATATCTCATAATCATAGAATGCGGCAATTGCTAACATGATTCAGACGGACTTCAGCTTCGCTACGGGTGAGAAGGTCTCATCGTAGTCAACCCCTTGAACTTGTCGATAACCCTTAGCGACAAGCGGAGCCTTATAGACGGTCACATTACCATCCGCGTCAGTCTTCTTAAAGATCCACTTATTTTCTATGGCTTGCCGATCATTGGGCAAGTCTGTCAAAGTCCATACTTTGTTTTCATACATGGATCCTATCTCGGATTTCATGGCTTCAAGCCATTTGTTGGAATCCGGGCCCACCATCGCTTCTTCATAGTTCGAAGGTTCACCGCTGTCCAACAACATGATTTCCAGTACAGGGTTGCCGTACCACTCTGGTGCGGAACGTGTCCTTGTGGACCTATGAAGTTCAGTAGCAAATTGATCCAAAGTTTCATGATCATCATCATTAACTTCCTGTCTAGTCGGTGCAGGCACCACAGAAACATCTTCCTGAGCTGCACTACTCTCCGGTTCGAGAGGCAGTACTTCATCAAGTTCTACTTTCCTCCCACTTACTTCTTTCGAGAGAAACTCTTTCTCTAGAAAGGATCCATTCTTCGCAACAAAGATCTTGCCTTCGGATCTGAGGCAGAAGGTATACCCAATAGTTTCCTTAGGGTATCCTATGAAGATGCATTTTTCCGACTTGGGTTCGAGCTTTTTAGGTTGAAGTTTCTTGACATAAGCATCGCATCCCAAAACATTTAGAAACGACAGCTTAGGTTTCTTCCCAAACCATAATTCATACGGTGTCGTCTCAACGGATTTAGACGGTGCCCTATTTAAAGTGAATGCGGCAGTCTCTAAAGCATAACCCCAAAATGATAGCGGTAGATCGATAAGAGACATCATAGATTGCACCATATCCAATAGAGTGCGATTACGACGTTCGGACACACCATTACGCTGAGGTGTTCCAGGCGGCGTGAGTTGTGAAACAATTCCACACTTCCTTAAGTGCGTGCCAAACTCGTGACTCAAATATTCTCCTCCACGATCTGATCGTAAGAACTTTATTTTTCCTGTCACGTTGATTCTCTACCTCACTCTGAAATTCCTTGAACTTTTCAAAGGTCTCAGACTTGTGTTTCATTAAGTAGACATACCCATATCTACTTAAGTCATCAGTGAGGGTGAGAACATAACGATAGCCACCACGAGCTTCAACTCTCATTGGACCGCACACATCAGTATGCATGATTTCCAACAAGTTGGTTGCTCGCTCCATTGTTCCGGAGAACGGAGTCTTGGTCATTTTGCCCATAAGGCATGGTTCGCACGTGTCAAATGATTCATAATCAAGAGACTCCAAAAGTCCATCTGCATGGAGTTTCTTCATGCGTTTGACACCAATATGACCAAGGTGGCAGTGCCACAAGTATGTGAGACTATCATTATCAACCTTACATCTTTTGGTATTCACACTATGAATATGTGTAACATCACGTTCGAGATTCAATAAATATAAACCATTGACCAGCGGGGCATGACCATAAAACATATCTCTCATATAAATAGGACAACCATTATTCTCGGATTTAAATGAGTAGCCATCTCGCATTAAACGAGATCCAGATACAATGTACATGCTCAAAGCTGGCACTAAATAACAATTATTGAGGTTTAAAACTAATCCCGAAGGTAGATGTAGAGGTAGCGTGCCGGCGGCGATCACATCGACCTTGGAACCATTCCCGACGCGCATCGTCACCTCGTCCTTCGCCAGTCTCCGCTTATTCCGCAACTCCTGTTTTGAGTTACAAATATGAGCAACCGCATAGGTATCAAATACCCAGGAGCTACTACGAGTGCTGGTAAGGTACACATCAATAACATGTATATCATATATACCTTTGGCGTTGCCGGCCTTCTTATCCGCTAAGTACTTGGGGCAGTTCCGCTTCCAGTGACCATTTCCCTTGCAATAAAGGCACTCAGTCTCAGGCTTGGGTCCATTCTTTGGCTTCTTCCCGGCAACTGACTTACCGGGCTCGGCAACTCCCTTGTCGTCCTTCTTGAAGTCCTTCTTACCCTTGCCTTTCTTGAAACTAGTGGTCTTATTCACCATCAACACTTGATGTTCCTTTTTGATCTCCACCTCCGCTGATTTCAGCATTGAATATAACTCAGGAATGAACTTCTCCATCCCTTGCATATTGTAGTTCATCACAAAGCTCTTATAGCTAGGTGGAAGCGACTGGAGGATCCTGTCAATGACCGAGTCATCTGGAAGATTAACTCCCGGCTGAGACAAGCGGTTGTGCAACCCAGACATTTTGAGTATATGCTCGCTGACAGAACTGTTTTCCTCCATCTTACAAGTGTAGAACTTGTCAGAGACTTCATATCTCTCGACCCGGGCATGAGCTTGGAAAACCATTTTCAGCTCTAGGAACATCTCATATGCTCCGTGTTGCTCAAAATACTTTTGGAGCCCCGATTCTAAGATGTAAAGCATGCCGCACTGAACCAGGGAGTAATCATCACTACGCGACTGCTAGGCGTTCATAACGTCTTGAGTTGCTGGGAAAATGGGTGCGTCAGCTAGCGGTGCTTCAAGGACATATGCTTTCTTGGTAGCTATGAGGATGATCCTCAAGTTACGGACCCAGTCCGTGTAGTTGCTACCATCGTCTTTCAGCTTGGTTTTCTCTAGGAATGCGCTGAAGTTGAGGGCAACATTAGCATGGGCCATTTGATCTACAAGACATATTGTAAAGATATTTTAGACTAAGTTCATGATAATTAAGTTCATCTAATCAAATTATTTAATGAACTCCCACTGAAATAGACATCCATCTAGTCATCTAAATGATACATGATCCGAATCGACTAGGTCGTGTCCGATCATCACGTGAGACGGACTAGTCATCAACGGTGAACATCTCCATGTTGATCGTATCTACTATACGACTCATGTTTGACCTTTCGATCTCTCGTGTTCCGAGGCCATGTCTGTACATGCTAGGCTCGTCAAGTCAACCTAAGTGTTTTGCATGTGTAAATCTAGCTTACACCCGTTGTATGCGAACGTTAGAATCTGTCATACCCGATCATCACGTGGTGCTTCGAAACAACGAACCTTCGCAATGGTGCACAGTTAGGGGGGAACACATCTCTTGAAATTTTAGTGAGGGATCATCTTATTTATGCTACCATCGTTCTAAGCAAATAAGATGTAAACATGACAAACATCGCATGCAAATCATAAAGTGACATGATATGGCCAATATCATCTTGCGCCTTTGATCTCCATCTTCGAGGCGCGGCATGATCACCTTCGTCACCGGCATGACACCATGATCTCCATCATCGTGTCTTCATGAAGTTGTCTCGCCAACTATTACTTCTACTACTATTGCTAACAGTTAGCAATAAAGTAAAGTAATTACATGGTGTTTTCATTGACACGCGGGTCATACAATAAATTAAGACAACTCCTATGGCTCCTGCCGGTTGTCATCCTCATCGACATTCAAGTCGTGATTCCTATTACAAGAACATGATCAATCTCATACATCACATATATCATTCATCACATCCTTTTGGCCATATCACATTACATAGCATACCCTGCAAAAACAAGTTAGACGTCCTCTAATTGTTGTTGCATGTTTTTACGTGGCTGCTATGGGTTTCTAGCAAGAATGTTTCTTACCTACGCAAAAGCCACAACGGTGATATGCCAATTGCTATTTACCCTTCATAAGGACCCTTTTCATCGTATCCGACCCGACTAAAGTGGGAGAGACAGACACCCGCTAGCCACCTTATGCATCAAGTGCATGTTTGATGTAGGGTGGAACCCTAGATGGCCGATCTTTCACGAAAGGAGCGGATCCCAACTAAGAACACGAAGAACACGAGGGGAAACACAAGAGAATCACTCAAACCAACAAGATTCGATTACACATGCGCTAGATCCAAGAACACAAAGGGAGATAAACGATCCACGATCAACAAAGGATGATACAAAGGGTAACCGGTTCTTCTCCGTGAGGAGGTCTCGATGGGGGTCTTCTCCGTGAGGAGGTCTTGAATCCAAGGGGATCTTCTCCGTAGAGGGGCCGCGGTCTCTCTCGTGGAGTAGATCCGTAATGGATGAGCAATGCTCTATCTCACAAATGAGCTAAACCAATGCTAACCCTAGAAAGATGGAGGAGAAGGAGTATATATAGTCTAGGGGGTCGAAGGGGTACACGGGCCTCGGCCCTTACTGTGCGCAGACAGGGGTGGCCGGATGTCCGGGCGACGGGCCGGATGTCCGGGGCTTCAGGAGGGGCCGGATGTCCGGGATGGAGGGCAAAACTTCTGGATGTTCTGTAGCGTGGCGCCGGATGTCCGGGCTTTTGGCCGGATTTCCGGGCCCTGTAGGCTTGGGCGTCTGGGCTGCTGCTGCTGTGGATGCTCCAGGGGCCGGATGTCCGGGGCCTGGAAGGTGAACTTGCCCGTTTCCGTTGGTTCTCTTCGTCCATGGACTTGGCGGCTTGTCCGTCTTCACGTGCATCCTCGGGAGGCTCCTCTTGACACCTAATCATGCATAGCATATCGGACTTAGGTAGTAGCCATGTCTCGAGTGGATCATATGTGATATCACTAAGGAAGGAAGTCACCTCGTTCTCGAGAGCTCTAGCTCGTGCTCGTGTCATAGGTCCTCTTGGCTCTTGATGAGACGATGGTAGGTCCATGGGGATGACCGTAGGATGCTCCGCATCATCTCCCCTCCCTTGGGAAAGATCCGACCTCGGATCGAAATCCTCATCACCATGGTACGGGGATAGATCTTTGATGTTGAAGATGTCGCTCACGGAGTACTTGTCGCGTGGGATGTCGATCTTGTATGCGTTGTTGTTGTAGCGTGCAAGCACCTTGAAGGGTCCATCCGCTCAGGGTAGTAGCTTGGACTTGCGTTCCTTGGGGAAGCGATCCTTGCGAAGGTGTAGCCACACAAGATCTCCAACATTGAACATCATGGGTTGCTTGTTGACGTTGCGCTTGGTCGCGAGTCGTTGTACTTGGCGCTCGATGGTGTTTCTTGTAGCTTCGTGCATCTTCTTGAGGAAGTTGACTCGGGCACTCGCGTCCATGTTTGTGCGCTCTTGTAGCGGTAGAGGTAGAATGTCCAATGGAGACAATGGGTTGAAGCCATAGACGACCTCGAAGGGGGACTTGCCGGTAGTCGAATGTCTTGCACGATTGTAGGCGTACTCGGCGATGGGTAGGCACTCCTCCCACTCCTTGATGTTCTTCTTTATCAACACGCATAGTAGAGTGGAGAGCCTGCGGTTGGTCACCTCCGTTTGGCCGTTGGTTTGTGGATGGTATGCCGAAGAGAACAAAAGCTTGATTCCGAGCTTGGCGCACAATGTCTTCCAAAAGTAACTCAAGAACTTGACGTCGCGGTCCGAGACAATCGTCTTTGGCACTCCATGAAGGCGCAAGATTTCCCTACAAAACAAATTAGCAACATGTGAAGCATCGTCTATCTTGTTGCAAGGAATGAACTGTGCCATTTTGGAGAATTGGTCCACAACAACAAAAACGGAATCCTTGCCATTTCGAGTTCTAGGCAAACCAAGCACAAAGTCCATGCTAATGTCTTCCCATGGGTGATATGGAATTGGAAGTGGCATATAGAGGCCATGAGATTGAGCTTTGGACTTAGCTTTGCGACATGTAGAGCATCGGTTGGTGAAGCGATTGACGTCGCGGAACATCTTGGGCCAAAAGTAGTTCTTGGAGAGCGTAGCAAATGTCTTGTCGAGTCCGCCTCCATGAGATTCCTGCAAAAGCAACAAGCAAAGAGAGGACTCGGGGATGCAAAGTTTGTTAGCTCTCATAAGATATCCATCTTTGATGTAGTATCGATCCCAAGAAGTATGCGTCAAACACTTGGCATAAGGAATAGAAAATGTAGGATCATGCTCATACAAGTCTTTTATATGCTCAAAGCCAATGACATTTAACTCAAGTTGATTAACAAGCATGCATATACGGGAAAGTGCATCCGCCACAACATTTTCCTTACCTTTAATATACTTGATGACATAAGGAAACGACTCAATGAACTCACTCCATTTAGCATGACGCTTGTTCAACTTAGTTTGACCCTTAAGGTATTTAAGCGTTTCATGGTCGGTATGGATGATGAACTCATGAGGGCGTAGGTAATGTTCCCGTTCATGCAAAACTCGCACCAAAGCATATAACTCTTTGTCATAGATAGGGTAATTGAGTTGTGCTCCGGAGAGTTTCTCACTAAAATAAGCAATTGGGCGCTTCTCTTGCATTAACACACCTCCTATGCCATTACCACTAGCATCGCAATGAATTTTGAAAGGTTTGTCAAAGTTGGGTAATGCAAGCACGGGAGCATGAGTAAGCAAATTCTTAAGCTCATTGAAAGCGATATCTTGAGATGTTCCCCAAACAAACGGTGCATTTTTCTTACTCAAAGCATGCAAAGGTGAAGCAATGGTGCTAAAATCCTTCACAAATCTGCGATAGAAACCGGCTAAACCAAGAAAACTACGCACTTGTTGCAAATTGGTTGGTTGGGGCCAAGTTTTAATAGCATTGATCTTAGATTCATCAACATGAACACCCTTAGAAGATACTACGAAACCCAAGAAAACAAGCTTATCAACACCAAATAGGCATTTTTCCATATTAGCATAAAGTTGCTCTTTTCGAAGAGTTTGTAGCACGGTGCGAAGGTGGGTGACATGCTCTTTGAGAGATTTACTAAACACAAGGATATCATCAAAGTAGACAACAACAAATTCACCAATGTAAGGGCGAAACACGTAATGCATAAGACGCATGAAAGTACCGCGTGCTTCCGATAAACCCATAGGCATGACTAACCACTCATATAGACCAAACTTTGTTTCGAAAGCGGTTTTCCATTCATCACCCTCTTGTATGCGGATTTGATAGTAACCACTTTTAAGATCAATTTTGGAAAAGATAGTGGCACCGCAAAGTTCATCAAGCATATCATCAAGGCGTGGAATGGGATACCTATAACGAACGGTGGTAGCATTGATAGGTCTACAATCGGAACATATGCGAAAGCTACCGTCTCGTTTTGGCACAAGAATGACCGGTACGGCACAAGGACTCAAACTTTCACGCACATGTCCATGGTCTATGAGATGCTTTACTTGCCTTTGAATTTCCTTGGTTTCTTCGGGGTTGACGCGGTAGGGCGCTTTGTTTGGAAGCGACGCTCCGGGGATGAGATCAATTCGGTGCTCAATGCCTCGTAGTGGAGGTAGACCCGGAGGTAGCTCATCGGGGAAAACATCTTGGAATTCCTGCAATAAAGAAGATAACACCAAAGGTAGATCGTGAGAGTTGTTAGTTTTTGGTGCCTCATCCTTGCACAATAGGACATAGTGTAGGACACTTGATGGGTTCTCACACACTTCTCTCATCTCACGTTTGGTGGCAAATAGTACTAAGTTTTTCTTGTCGCTCATCGTGGAGGCACTCAATTTAGGCTTGTGGCGCTCACTCTCTTTTTGGTGGTTCACTCTCTCACTATTCTCTCCGCGATGGGTGTTTTGCTTGTCGGCGAGCACTTGGCTTGGAGACATAGGACGTAGCACAAACTCTTTCCCTTTCATCTTGAAGCTATAGTGATTTGTACGCCCATTGTGAATGACACCTCGGTCAAATTGCCATGGCCATCCAAGAAGGAGGTGGCACACAGTCATCGGAAGGACATCACACTCCAAAGTGTCTTCATAGGCGCCGATCTTGAAAGAGACTTGTACTCTCTGCTCGACTTGTATGGTGCCGGTGTCGCTTAGCCATTGAACCTTGTAGGGGTGCGAGTGCTTCATCTTGACCAATTGGAGTTTGGAGCATAGTTCTTCACTTGCCAAGTTATGGCAACTCCCTCCATCGATGATGACCTTGACGGACCGTCCATTGATGCCGGCCTTTGTGTGGAAGATATGGCATCTTTGATCTTCGTCTTGTTGATGTTGAAGAGTCAAGACCTTGGAGACAACAAGAGCGGGACTTGAGTCTTCGTCACAAAAGATGTGATCATCTTCTTCTTCCTTGTTCACTTGTCGGTGCATGGCCACTTGCTCAAGAGCTTCCATTTCTCCTTCACTCATGGAGTCGTAGGTGCCGTCGTCGTTGAGGATCATGGTGCGCTTGTTTGTGCACTCGAAGGACTTGTGGCCTCGGCCTCCGCATGTGAAACATTTGATGGAACTTGTCTTGATGGTCTCATCGGTTGGAGTAGATGATGATGAAGCTTTCGGCTTGAAGTTGCTTGTAGTAGGAGGACGACTTGAGCTTGTCGAAGCTTTCTTATAACTTGACTTGTCGCCATTGCTCGTGGTGGGAGTCGTTGAAGCTTGATTGTTGGAGAGGCCATAGGACTTTGATGAGAACTTGGCATACTTGAAGTCTTCTTGTACTTGCCGTTCCGCTTTGGTAGCTTAATGCACTAGCTCGATGAGGTTCGAGTATGGTTGGAAGTCGGCAATCTTCTTGATAGGGTGATTGAGTCCATTCAAGAAACGTGCCATAGTTTGCTCATCATCTTCTTTGACATTGGCTCGTATCATGGCAATCTCCATTTCCTTGTAGTACTCTTCAACGCTCTTGGTTCCTTGCTTGAGTTGTTGGAGTTTCTTGAAGAGGTCGCGGTTGTAGTAGTTTGGCACGAATCGTGCTCTCATGACATCCTTCATTTGTGCCCAAGTGGTGATGGGTGGTGCACCTCTTGCCGCCTGGCGCTCAATGACTTGTTCCCATCAAATGAGTACGTAGTCTTGGAATTCGAGGGATGCCATTGCGATCTTCTTCTCTTCTTCGTAGTTGTGCAAGCGGAAGATTTTGTCAACCTTCAATGCCCATGATATGTACTCTTCGGGGTCATTGCTTCCGGTAAACTCGGGCATGGTGAACTTTAGCTTGCCATATCGTTGCTCTTCATTGTGTTGGGGTCGGGGATGAGGACGCCCATGTCGTTGAGGATTGACAATCTCAGGTTGTGCTTGGCGAGGAGGGTTGTCTTCCTCATGATGCTCTTGGCGAGGAGGTGGTCCATTGTCTTCTTGCTCTCAATGGACTTGACGTTCTTGTCTCGCATGAGGAGAAACTTGTCTATCTTGACGAGGAGCTTGTCGATCTTGACGAGGGGCTTGACGATGCACACGTGCTTCGTAAATCCTTTCTTGAGCTTCGTCGCGAAGTGCTTCTTGATGTAGTCGAGCTTGTCGGCCTCGATTGGCTATGGCACGACTTGAGTCTTGAAGAGCACGTTGCGCCTCAAGTGCTTGAGCTTCACGTAGTTGTCGTTCTTGACGTTGCGCCTCGGCGTCTTGTGCATCTTGATGTTGTCGCGCTCGCTCCTCTTGTTCTTGTTGTCGTTGGCGTTGCCGTTCTTGTGCTTGTGCGAAAGCAGCTTGGTTGTGACGATGTCGATGCTCTTGAGAGTCGGTGTCGTGTAGAGGATTGCGGTTAGCTTGATGGTCTTGACGCGCGGCATGACGAAGAGTGTTCGATGTCGGTGTACTTGAACCGGAGATGGTGTCGTCGTAGTGTCGACTTGAGCGGCTCCGTCTTGACGAGGACGAAGTTGTAGAAGAGCGGACCATCATGGTTCGGATATCTTCTTTGAGGGAACTCATGGATGTGTCGAAGTAGTCTCTTGTACGTTGCTCAGATTGTCGTAGATCGGTGGCGAGGTTGTCGATGCGATCGCCCAAAGCAAGTTGTTCTTGATGCAAAGCTCGGTGTGCACCAAATAGTTGAGTCTTGGTGACGTAGGATGACATGTCGTCGTCTTGCTCCAAGAAGAGTGGGTTGGTAGAAGTACTTGGCCTATCCATCATTCCAAACAAAGATATGTGAGTGGGAGAAAGAGAAGAACCAATACCAAATGTACCTTGATCGATGTTGAAAATGGATCAAAGATCACTCCAATGTGTATCAACGGAATAGCACAATTCGTACCGTTTCTTGTCGGTTCTCACACCTACACAAGTAAAAGCTTATTGTGGAGCTTGGTTAGGATGGTGGCACAAAATTTGATGCAATTGTAAGTGAGACTCAATAATGTTGGAAAAGATTCACAAATTTGCAAATGCAACAAGTAGACCAATAGCAAGATATGGTACACGGAAACACACACGCAAATAGATAAGTGGGGTTGGGCAACCAAGGGTGAGCCAAAATGTGGAATCCACCAAGATGCTCTTGTTGCACAACACTAGAGAGACGCTAGCACGATTGCACAATAGGCGGATACGAACTTGTGCACAACCTCCTAAGCAAAAATGCAACGACTTCTATCCCAAGTATGCTATATGTATGATGTTTCTATGCTTTGATCCAAGATGATCAAGTATGACAATCTTAATGTTGTATGATGCTATGTTTCTTGCTTAAGCTCTTTGCTTATCTTTCCCTTTTGCTTAAAAGCTTGTTTGGCTCTTTGTTGTTTGAGCTCTTTTCTCATGCAATGCTTCACGAACCAAGATAGCAATTGTGTATGCGAAGACAACTTTTGTGACACAAGAGATGATACCAAGATATGCAACTCAATGATGGTATGTATGCTATGTGAAGTATGAACACTAATGTGCACAAGTCACGTTGTCGGCAATACTCAAAGGCTAGTCCCGATGGGTAAGCTACGCAAAAGTAAGGCCATGGGGTTATCAATGCAAATGCAAGAGAGTATGATAATATCACGATACCAAGATGATATGACGGTGAAGGTAATACCAAAGTAATGTAGCCGTTCGTAGTAGTCCTTGGCGAAGATGAGCGGTGGTGATGTTGTTGCCGAACCGTACCTAGATAGCCGAAACACAATAGGATACGGAAACCACAACTCAAATTCTCAAAACAAAATGGGTCAAAATTGTCGGAGTTGGTAGCGGGAAAGGCTATGGTGGTGCTATGCGGAAGTGGTGGTGGTATGCGGAAGTGTATGTGGGCTCCGGAACAAAATTGGACGAAAGTTAGGCGGTAAACGGAGTGGAGGATGGAGTTGATGCTGTCAGGGGTCGGATGTCCGGGCTGATGGCCGGATGTCCGGGCTGGTCGGGCCGGATGTCCGGGCTCGGGATCCGTGGATGAACACCGCGTGGAGAGGTCAAATCCGGGGCAAAATTCGGAAGATTTTGTGGATGGAAATTGGGGAAAAGATGGGGAAAAGCTAGATCTACCTGCAACACACGAAATCCGCGGATCAAATCCAACAAAACTTCATCACACCAACAAATCACAAAAAAAATTGGGGCTATTTTTGTCGGGCAATTTTCGGGTTAGGACGAAAAACAATAAAATCAAGCTAGAAAACAAAGAGAGGGGGCTCCGAAATCGTGATCAACGTGGCTCATGATACCAAGATGATGTAGGGTGGAACCCTAGATGGCCGATCTTTCATGAAAGGAGCGGATCCCAACTAAGAACACGAAGAACACGAGGGGAAACACGAGGGGAAACACAAGAGAATCACTCAAACCAACAAGATTCGATTACACATGCGCTAGATCCAAGAACACAAAGGGCGATACACGATCCACGATCAACAAAGGACGATACAAAGGGTAACCGGTTCTTCTCCTTGAGGAGGTCTTGATGGGGGTCTTCTCCGTGAGGAGGTCTTGAATCCAAGGGGATCTTCTCCGTAGAGGGGCCGCGGTCTCTCTCGTGGAGTAGATCCGTAATGGATGAGCAATGCTCTATCTCACAAATGAGCTAAACCAATGCTAACCCTAGAAAGATGGAGGAGAAGGAGTATATATAGTCTAGGGGGTCGAAGGGGTACACGGGCCTCGGCCCTTACTGTGCGCAGACAGGGATGGCCGGATGTCCGGGGCTTCAGGAGGGGCCGGATGTCCGGGCTTGAGGGCAAAACTTCTGGATGTTCTGTAGCGTGGCGCTGGATGTCCGGGCTTTTGGCCGGATGTCCGGGCTGGACGCCGGATGTCCGGGCCCTGTAGGCTTGGGCGTCTGGGCTGCTGCTGCTGTGGATGCTCCAGGGGCCGGATGTCCGGGGTCATGGCCGGATGTCCGGGGCCTGGAAGGTGAACTTGCCCGTTTCCGTTGGTTCTCTTCATCCATGGACTTGGCGGCTTGTCCGTCTTCACGTGCATCCTCGGGAGGCTACTCTTGACACCTAATCATGCATAGCATATCGGACTTAGGTAGTAGCCATGTCTCGAGTGGATCATATGTGATATCACTAAAGGAAGGAAGTCACCTCGTTCTCGAGAGCCCTAGCTCGTGCTCGTGTCATAGGTCCTCTTGGCTCTTGATGAGACGATGGTAGGTCCATGGGGATGACCGTAGGATGCTCCGCATCAATGTTAGTCGGTGGAACCAGTCTCACGTAAGTGTACGTGTAAGGTCGGTCCGGGCCGCTTCATCCCACAATGCCGCCGAATCAAGATAAGACTAGTAACGGTAAGCAAATTGAACAAATCATCGCCCACAACTACTTTGTGTTCTACTCGTGCATAGAATCTACGCATAGACCTAGCTCATGATGCCACTGTTGGGGAACGTAGTAATAATTCAAAATTTTCCTACGTGTCACCAAGATCAATCTAGGAGATGCTAGCAACGAGAGAGAAGGAGTGCATCTTCATACCCTTGAAGATCGCTAAGCGGAAGCGTTACAAGAACACGGTTGATGGAGTCGTACTCGCGGCGATTCAAATCACGGAAGATCCGATCTAGCGCCAAACGGACGGCGCCTCCGCGTTCAACACACGTACAGCCCGGGGACGTCTCCTCCTTCTTGATCCAGCAAGGGGAGAGGAGAAGTTGAGGGAGAGCTCCGGCAGCACGGCGGCGTGGTGGTGGAGCTTGCGGTTCTCCAGCAAGGCTTTACCAAGCACTCGGAGGAGGAGGAGGTGTTGGAGGAGGGAGGGGCTGCGCCAGGGGAAGGGGTGCGGCTGCCCTCCCACCCCCCCACACACACCACTTGTAGCGATCCGACCCGAATGGATCGAAGTCTCTGTGCTTAAGTGTCATCCCTGGATCGGTATGCTGACACACACATTACTCGAGGATTTATAACAGAGGTAAATCACATGTATAAAGTAACATAAATACTATTACCTCAATCCATATAGCATAAGTAACAACAAAGGTGTGGAGTCCCAACAACACCAACGGCAAAGTTGAGTGTAGACATCGTAACCCTAACGTATCACTTACTCGTCGTAAGAATCCTGCAACATGAGACGTTGCAGCCATGTAGGTCGATACATTGAATGTACTGGCAAATTCACACCATAGGATAAAAATGAGAATATATATATCTCTATATGCATATTTGGCTGGTGGAGGCTCTAAGTTTAATTTTTCAAAGCCAATTTTTCCCTACAACAAAGGAATAGATTTTATTGAACTACCAAGTTTTTGACATTAAATGAGAAGGTTCCTCCAACTCAAACCCAAAGTAATAATAATATCCCAACATATTCATTAAGTAAAGTGATGAGATCAACCAATAATTCAAATACCAGATACTCAAGATGTCCATAACCGGAGACAAGGCTAATCATGATTAGTTTATACACTCTGCAGAGGTTTGCGCACCTTTCCCCACAAGACTCGATCTCCTCCGTTGAATTTCTCGCACTACATGATGTTTGAGAAATGGATGATCGAGACACAGTCTTTCCGAAGCATTAACTCTTCACTCTGGGTAGACAGTACCACCTACTTCCCCCTACATCTGCTAGCCTACCACTGAAAGAGGTCACACAACATACTCAACTATGCCAGAGCCCATAATGGCTTGTGGCTGCACACGGAAGTTTCTAGCATGAATAATCTTATGATCCCTTTGAGCCTGGGTGGCATTCCATAGGGTGATCACACGGGTACTCCGGGATCCCCTTGGGCAAGCACTGGGTTCTCCAGGTGCCCGGGCAAACCACTGGGTGCTCCAGGGTGCCCCAACCATTCCACCCAGATGTGAGTTAAAGTTGCCACCGAAAAGTTATCCTTAATTATTATCTCTCACAACTTGCATGATTCTCACATACCAATCCACGTCTACGAGCATGGCTCAGCAATAAGTAACAAAGCGTATATTCCCGGGGTGATCAAATATAATAGGTTCCTACCTCATCAACTACTTAGCAATAGCCCCATGTTCCCAATCCTACTCATGCAATCTTTGAGGTTAAAACTAATGCATAAAAACTGGGTATGAAAAATATGATCAAAGTGTGAACTTGCCTTGTACTGTTGATGAAAATGCTTCGCACTCATAATTCCTGATAGTTCTACTCGTCACACTCCGATCAATCTATTGTGAGCAAGCAATTATAACCACACATAAGCAATCACTCAAAGATCCAAAAGAACGCAGAAAACACTTCGGAAAACTTCAAAAACCATCAAATAAAGCTTCTAGACAGAAACATATTTTTAACAGCAGCAAAACTAAGTGATTTTGATCTTAACAGAAGGAACATGTCAAGGGTTTCGATTTGCAAAAAGAATCAATTAAATCGGAGTTTTAAAACTCAAGTTATGATCAAAAGAAGTTTGAATTTGAATCTGATCAAATTCAAATTTTAAAATTTCAAAAAGTTGCTTTAATAAGTTCTCTGGATAGTTGAAATCATGACGAAGAAATTGGCATTGGTTTCATTGGATTTGGATAAACGACCATAAAGTTGTGATCGTTTGAAGAACAGGGACTAATCTGTGAAGAAAAATAATTACGTACGGGTCCCTGGCCGAAAAATAAACTGAAAAGGAAAATTCTAACGGACGAACGTCCGCTAAATAAACTATCCTAAAAGATAAACCGGATTAAAAAGAAAACCGTAAACGGAAAAAAAAAATCGGATCGGGGTTTGGTTTATACCGGTCCACGGCGGTTCGTCGTCCGCGAGAAAATCTGACGGCGGCGGCGACGGGCTCCGACGACGAGCGGCGGTGGTGGCGGTTGCGCGGGGCGGTGGCTACGACGGCTTGAGGGGAGAGGGGGGTGGGGCGGCGGCTTTATAAAGTGGCCGGGCGGGTGGCTTGGGGAAGGGGGCGCCAAGGCGGTGGCGGAGTCCGACCGGGGCACGGACGCCGAGGCGGTGCGGCGACGTGAGGCAGGAGGAATCCCGCCAGAGGTCGGGGATTGCGCGGTTGGGCCAGCTGGGCTTCGGCCCAGTTCGGCGGCCTAGAAGTCTTTTTTTTACACACAACAATAATAAACTAAAACGAAAAATAATAAAAATAATATATAGCATATTATATATCCAAATTTTCAGAAAAAGATTTTCTACAACATGAACATTTTTCTAGCGTAAAATAAAATCCACAAAAATTTAAATAAAGCAAACAGTGCTACTGGTTTAATAAAACCTAAATAAAAATATTTTAAAATACCAAAATAATTTCAAACTCATTTTTCTCCAATTTTCTACTGTAGGGAATCATTTTACCCTATTTTCCATATATTTTATTTTTGGAGAAAAATAATTTGAATAAAACCAAATAACTCCAAATTGAAAATAATTTCAAAGGGACTTTAAATTTGATTCTTTGAAACTTCCAACTCTCTTTCATATGATTTGAAGAAGTCATTTTATCTTCTTTCATGAAACTCATTGAGTTGCTTAAAGTTTCTGAATTTGAAATATTTCCAAATGAAATTCAAATATTTTCAAAAACCCTTTTCATTTATTTAAATGGAAGAAGTCATGCATCTTCTCTCTAGGGTTTTGTATTTGAGAAGAATTTGAATTCATGGAGATCGTAAATGAAAAATGAAATTTTGGGAAAGTCCTTTTATTCCCTCTCATTCAACTTTCAGAAAGTTTCAAATTTCACTCAATTTCACACAAGCAACCACACCACAATCAAACAATCAATCAAAACTATTTGTTTAATATAACATTCCAAAATTTAGAATTTTGGGATGTTACAAACCTACCACCCTTAAAAATGGATCTCGCCCTCGAGATTCGGAGAGGCTAGCAAGAAATAGGTTAGGTTCGGTGGTCTTCTCAAAATCCATTGATCATCACAGGGGGTCTGGGGTGCTACCACCCTTAGAAGCATGGTTACGGTTCCATCAAAACTCAGGTACTACATCCTTATTATTTGACAGGGTCAGTCTTTTGAGATCCTCGAGAAAATTCCTTCTCTGGGCTCTTCCGATAGTGGCATAACTTTCCTCGATTCTTGTGTCCTTTCATCTTGGTACGGTTCTTCTGTGACTAGGTCTTCTTAGCTGATAGGTCCGGCGCCAATACTAAACAACTATCGATATCTCATGGTGGTCAACAATTTATGGTTTCTCCTGCAGGAAATGGGTCGGGGATTCATTCTCACCGTATGGCCTACGATTGGCAACGGCATGCCTTGTAAAAAGGGAAAATTGCCATACCATTATAAGGTTTAAACAAGGTTTTGATCGTCGTCGCTCTACTATGGGTAAGTCACTCAGATTTACCATCCCATATAGCAAGGCGAATAATAAGAGTAAGTCGGTATGGTGATCAATCCATCCCGCACCCAAATCATTACCTTGTATATGGTTTAGCGAATCTCGCATTCTAACACTCGGTCATCCTCACAAGCATTGCAGAATTTCTCTTGTCAACGAACTGAGTTCGGATAAATCCATGGATTCTGCAAGCCAAACAAACATCTATCGTTCCTTCACATCTCTCAGGTTTTGCGTACTCCTATAAGATCGTCTGTTGATAAACGTAACTTCTTCCAGGGTTTTTCCTTCAGCAAGAGTGTGCTTGCTTCTTGGCAGGTCCTGAAGCCTGTGGGTTATGGGCTCAAACTCATCACATTTATAGCTTCAACTCATCCTGGGGTTACAATTGCTCCATATTACCAACATTATACCTCCTTTATATCCAATAGTACTTCATCCCTTCATATTCTTGGGGTATCCCACATATCGAGATAAAACTCGTACTTATTTTGTCTGAAGTCCACTTCGTGGAATATCATTATCTTTCCAGGGGTCAAGGGTCCTCACAAGGTATTACCACCCTTGGAATGCACAAATTCTTCCATAGACCATATTTCTCATATCCTCGAAAATGGTCAAAATCTTTCTTCATAGAGTAACTACTCATAAAATCCAACGTATGAAATCATGACACATGAACTTTATTGATTTCATGAACTTATTACAATCTCTTGCATATCCATTACATGCCTCAACTCAACACCTCAATATAAAAGAATTGTTCCCACTACTACTACTATATTGTTGTTGCAAACTCAACTATTTAGCGCAAGCCTCCTTCTCTTTGGGACAATCTCTGGCAAAATGCCCTGCTTCATTACAGCGGAAACATATTACTTCTGACGAGTCTCGAGGTTTCCTTATGATTACATAGCCTCCTTGGGTCCTCGGCTTCCTTTTTGGGCAACCGCTGAAGTAGTGCCCTGAATCTTTGCACCTGAAACATGTGATATGACTCAGATCCTTCTTTGTATAAACTGGGTTGTTCCTGGAATCCAATCTATTTCTCTTCCTGGACTTTTCCGTGCCAATCAAGGCTTCTATTTCCTGTGGGTCATACTCTACTTCATCTATCGGGAATTCTGCTAGATCCCCATTCAGACAATTCTGGGAGATGTGTTCTTCTTCTCCACATGAATAGCATGACTTGGTGCAGGGTTTAATTGGGTCTTCTTCGGGTGTGTCCTCCACCTATTCTTTCATCATAGGTTCTTCTAAAATTTCCATGAGGGCTCCTTTCATTGCTTCTTTCTTCTGCTGGATGGTTCTTTGTACCATGGGGTAAATGTGACACTGAGCATGGTAGTGGGTAGTCCCTTCACACAAGAAACAAGTAATCTGCCTAGTTGGGCATTCTTCAGCTGGGTGACTTGCTTCACAATGAGGGCATTCATCCTTGTGTTCTTTATTGTTGTGTCCTATTTCTCCACAGAGATTGCATGCACAAGGTTTCTGCATATCCTTTCCGTAAGACTTCAATTTCTGGGACACAAGACGAGACCTTTGCATAGTCAACTTAAATTCTTTCCAAGTGGTTACTCCTTGCCATCCATTGATGGTTTGGTACATCCTCAACCAAGTAGCAACACCTCTTTCAAAACACTGAAGAGCATGCTGGGGCATATCCTTTCCGGCTATAGTGTTATTCTTCATGTGATCTTCCATGTTTTGAATCCATCGGTCCGTCTCCAATTGAGTCATCGGTTCAGAAAATATGAGTTCATCTCCATTCATCCTCTATTGGTTTCAAGGGTTTTGGGGTGAGAGGGATACACACAATACAAACAATAGTTTTGAAGAGACAGATTTTATTTTGTGGTTGTCCGGAAAAAAAACGTCAAACAAATGACAGCTCACAATCGTCGCATCTAACGTAAGTATATAACAGGGGTTTGGTCTTCTTCTGATCGTGCTTGCTGATCTTCTCAAGTTCTTCTACCAGGTCATTGCTGTTGACGCGAAGTCTCTCATGACGTCCTTTAATATTCTAGAGTTGCGTACCAAACTTCTGGGTTTCAACATCCATGGCATGAACCATGGTCCTACCGTCCTTCAGTTCCTGACGAATCTCCTGTATCTCGAGGATTTTGCTCCTCCAGCTTGGCTACTTTCAGCATCTAGGTCCTCATTTCTTCACGAAATGCTTCCTTTTCAAATACGGCTTCCTGCAGGTCCATCTTAAAATCCTTGATGTAATACTCCAGATCCTGGCGATACAACAACCAAGGTTACAACTTCGTCTTTTGCTGATAGATGCTCCATTAGCCCTTTTGTCATCCAATCCTTCCGAAGAAATGCATGCTTAACTCAGCACGGTGACAATAGCATAAGCGGGCGATAACATCATGAATAGACGTGTTTATGCCCATGTCATTGCCATGAGCTATCATTCCATAGTTGATATCTCCTGCCTTAGGGCTTTCTTGACAAAGCTTTGAGTTTTAATGCTCCATGTTCTGGTCGTTCTCCGACACACCTTGATCTTGGGTATCGACAGCTTCAATAGTCTGACAAGTTCCATCAGGGTAGCCTTCCAGGGTCATGCCAATCTGGAAATTCTTCAGAGCCTTCAAATTCTCCTAGTCTTCGGAGTCTTCAATAGTTGTAGTTTCCATCATTATAATGCACGGTAAAATCCTCTTCATTTTGACGTGGTCTTAGTTGTCCGATATCTTGTACTTCTTGGAGTGGTCTCATTAGTCGAATCTTCGTGTGGTCAAAAGGGGAAAGGGGTATAGTCTAACTAGAAGGGAATATTTGATAAAGCTCGAAGAGAGGTAAAAGATCTTTTGAAAATAAAGTTTTAGGGAAAATATTTCCTATGGGCTGCCAGTTTCTAGGGGTCACGTCCTACAGTCAACATGTGCTCTGATACCATCTTGTAGCGACCCGACCCGAATGGATCAAAGTCTCTGTGCTTAAGTGTCATCCCTGGATCGGTATGCTGACACACACATTACTCGAGGATTTATAACAGAGGTAAATCACAAGTATAAAGTAACATAAATACTATTACCTCAATCCATATAGCGGAAGTAACAACAAAGCTGTGGAGTCCCAACAACACCAACAGCAAAGTTGAGTGTAGACATCGTAACCCTAACGTATCACTTACTCGTCGTAAGAATCCTGCAACATGAGACGTTGCAGCCATGTAGGTCAGTACATTGAATGTACTGGCAAATTCACACCATAGGATAAAAATGAGAATATCTATCTCTATATGCATATTTGGCTGGTGGAGGCTCTAAGTTTAATTTTGCATAAAGCCAATTTTTTCCTACAACAAAGGAATATATTTTATTTAACTACCAAGTTTTTGACATTAAATGAGAAGGTTCCTCCAACTCAAACCCAAAGTAATAATAATATCCCAACAAATTCATTAAGTAAAGTGATGAGATCAACCAATAATTCAATTACCAGATACTCAAGATGTCCATAACCGGGGACACGGCTAATCATGATTAGTTTATACACTCTGTAGAGGTTTGCGCACTTTTCCCCACAAGACTCGATCTCCTCCGTTGAATTTCTCGCACTACATGATGTTTGAGAAACGGGATGATCGAGACACAGTCTTTCCGAAGCATTAACTCTTTACTCTGGGTAGACAGTACCACCTACTTCCCCCTACATCTGCTAACCTACCACTGAAAGAGGCCACACAACATACTCAACTATGACAGAGCCCATAATGGCTTGTGGCTGCACACGGAAGTTTCTAGCATGAATAATCTTATGATCCCTTTGAGCCTGGGTGGCATTCCATAGGGTGATCACACGGATACTCCGGGATCCCCTTGGGCAAGCACTGGGTTCTCCAGGTGCCCGGGCAAACCACTGGGTGCTCCAATGTGCCCCAACCATTCCACCCAGATGTGAGTTAAAGTTGCCACCTTAAAGTTACCCTTAATTATTATCTCTCACAACTTGCATGATTCTCCCATACCAATCCACGTCTACGAGCATGGTTAAGCAATAAGTAACAAAGCGTATATTCACGGGGTGATTAAACACAATAGGTTCTGACCTCATCAACTACATAGCAATAGCCCCATGTTCCCAATCCTACTCATGCAATCTTTGAGGTTAAAACTAATGCATAAAAACTGGGTACAAAAAATATGATCAGAGTGTGAACTTGCCTTGTACTGTTGATGAAGATGCTTCGCACTCATAATTCCTGATAGTTCAACTCGTCACACTCCGATCAATCTATCGCGAGCAAGCAATTATAACCACACATAAGCAATCACTCAAAGATCCAAAAGAACGCAGAAAACACTTCGGAAAACTTCAAAAACCATCAAATAAAGCTTCTAGACAGAAACATATTTTTAACAGCAGCAAAACTAAGTGATTTTGATCTTAACAGAAGGTACATGTCAAGAGTTTCGATTTGCGAAGAATCAATTAAATCGGAGTTATAAAACTCAAGTTATGATTAAAAGAAGTTTGAATTTAAATCTGATCAAATTAAAATTTTAAAATTTTAAAAAGTTGATTTAATAAGTTCTCTGGATAGTTGAGATCATGACGAAGAAATTGGCGTTGGTTTCGTTTGATTTGGATAAACGAGCATAAAGTTGTGATCGTTTGAAGAACAAGGACTAATCTGCGAAGAAAAATAATTACATACGGGTCCCTGGCAGAAAAATAAACTAAAAAGGAAAATTCTAATGAACGAACGTTCGCTACAGAGACCTAACGAACGAAAAACCGTTCGCTACCGAAGGCTAACGGACGAACGTCCGCTAAATAAACTATCTTAAAAGATAAACCGGATTAAAAAGAAAACCGTAAACGAAAAAAAACGGATCGGGGTTCGGTTTATACAGGTTCACGGCGGTTCGTCGTCGGCGAGAAAATCTGACGGCGGCGGCTTCGGCGACGAGCGGCGGCGACAGCTGCGCAGGGCGGTGGCTACGACGGCTTGAGGGGAGAGGGGGGTCGGGCGGCGGCTTTATAAAGGGGCCGGGGGTGGTGGCTTGGGGAAGGGGGCGCCGAGGCGGTGGCGGAGTCTGGCCGGGGCACGAACGCCGAGGCGGTGCGGCGGCGTGAGGCGGGAGGAATCCCACCCGGAGTCGGGGACGACGCGGTTGGGCCAGCTGGGCTTCGACCCAGTTCGGCGGCCCGAAAGTCTTTTTTTTACAGACAACAATAATAAACTAAAACGAAAAATAATGAAAATAATATATAGCATATTATATATCCAAATTTCCAGAAAAAGATTTTCTACAACATGAACATTTTTCTAGCGTAAAATAAAATCCACAAAAGTTTAAATAAAGCAAACGGTGCTACTGGTTTAATAAAACCCAAATAAAATATTTTAAAATACCAAAATAATTTAAAACTCATTTTTCTCCAATTTTCTACTGTAGGGAATCATTTTACCCTATTTTCCATATATTTTATTTTTGGAGAAAATAATTTGAATAAAACCAAATAACTCCAAATTGAAAATAATTTCAAAGGGACTTTAAATTTGATTCTTTGAAACTTCCAACTCTCTTTCATATGATTTGAAGAAGTCATTTTATCTTCTCTCATGAAACTCATTGAGTTGCTTAAAGTTTCTGAATTTGAAATATTTCCAAATGAAATTCAAATATTTTCAAAACTCTTTTCATTTATTTAAATGGAAGAATCATGTCATCTTCTCTCTAGGGTTTTGTATTTGAGAAGAATTTGAATTCATGGAGATCGTAAATGAAAAATGAAAGTTTGGGGAAGTCCTTTTATTCCCTCTCATTCAACTTTCAGAAAGTTTCAAATTTCACTCAATTTCACACAAGCAACCACACCACAATCAAACAACCAACCAAAACTATTTTTTTAATATAACATTCCAAAATTTAGAATTTTGGGATGTTACACCACTATTTATAGGGGGAAGGGAAGAGGGGGCCGGCCCCCTAGACGCATCTCGAGGGGGGCGGCGTCCAAGGGGGGAAGACTTGCCCCCCAACCTAGGTGGGAGGCGCCCCCTCCCCCTAGGGTTTCCAACCCTAGGCGCCTTGGGCCCTTGGGGGGGTGCACAAGCCCACTAGGGGGCTGGTTCCCTCCCGTATTCAGCCCATTAACTCCCCCGGGGCAGGTGGCCCCACCCAGTGGACCCCCGGACACCTTTCGGTGATCCCGGTACAATACCGATAACCTCCGAAACTATTCCGGTTGCTGAAACTGGACTTCCCATATATAAATCTTCACCTCCAGACCATTCCGGAACTCCTCGTGACGTCTGGGATCTCATCCAGGACTCCGAACAACCTTCGGTAACGACATACAATTTCCCATAACAACTCTAGCGTCACCGAACCTTAAGTGTGTAGACCCTACGGGTTCAGGAACCATGCAGACATGACCGAGACATCTCTCCGACCAATAACGAACAGCGGGATCTGGATACCCATGTTGGCTCCCACATGTTCCACGATGATCTCATCAGATGAACCACGATGTCAGAGATTCAATCAATCCCGTATACAATTCCCTTTGTCCATCGGTATGTTACTTGCCCGAGATTCGATCGTCGGTATCTCCATACCTCGTTCAATCTCGTTGCCGGCAAGTCTTTTTACTCATTCCATAACGCATGATCCCGTGGCTAACTCCTTAGTCACATTGAGCTCATTATGATGATGCATTACCGAGTGGGCCCAGAGATACCTCCCTGTCATACAGAGTGACAAATCCCAGTCTTGATTCGTGCCAACTCAACAGACACTTTCGGAGATACCTGTAGTGCACCTTTATAGCCACCCAGTTACGTTGTGACATTTGATACACCCAAAGCATTCCTACGGTATCCGGGAGTTGCACAATCTCATGGTCGAAGGAAATGATACTTGCCATTAGAAAAGCTCTAGCAAACGAACTACTCGATCTTGTGTTATGCTTAGGATTGGGTCTTGTCCATCACATCATTCTCCTAATGATGTGATCCCGTTATCAATGACATCTGATGTCCATGGTCAGGAAACCACGACCATCTGTTGATCAACGAGCTAGTCAACTAGAGGCTTACTAGGGACATATTACGGTCTATGTATTCACACATGTATTACGGTTTCCGGTTAATACAATTATAGCATGAACAATAGACAATTATCATGAACAAGGAAATATAATAATAACCATTTTATTATTGCCTCTAGGGCATATTTCCAACAGCACCAGCCCCTTTGTGGCTGGCGCGTTTCCCCTCTTGGCCCATAAGGCCCATATCTTTTGCCGGGGGTTCCCAAAACCCCTTTCGGTGACCCGATAAGTACCCGGTGCATCCTGAAACACTTTCGGTGTCCGAATACAATCGTCCTATATATCAATCTTTACCTCTCGACCATTTAGAGACTCCTCGTCATGTCTGTGATCTCATCCAGGACTCCTAACAACATTCGGTCACCAAATCACATAACTCATATAATACAAAATCGTCATCGAACGTTAAGCGTGCGGACCCTACGGGTTCGAGAACTATGTAGACATGACCGAGACACCTCTCCGATCAATAACCAATAGCGGAACCTGGATGCTCATATGGGTTCCTACATATTCTACGAAGATCTCTATCGGTCGAACTGTTATGACAACATACGTTATTCCCTTTGTCATCGGTATGTTACTTGCCCGAGATTCGATCGTCGGTATCTTCATACCTAGTTCAATCTCGTTATCGGCAAGTCTCTTTACTCGTTCCGTAATACATCATCCCGCAACTAACTCATTAGTCACATTGCTTGCAAGGCTTCTTATGATGTGTATTACGAGGGCCCAGAGATACCTCTCCGATACTTGGAGTGACAAATCCTAATCTCGATCTATGCCAACCCAACAAACACCTTCGGAGATACCTGTAGAGCATCTTTATAATCACCCGGTTACGTTGTGACGTTTGATAGCACAGAAGGCATTCCTCCGGTATCCGGGAGTTGCATAATCTCATAGTCGAAGGAATGTGTATTTGACATGAAGAAAGCAACAACAATAAAACTGAACGATCAATATGTTATGCTAACAGATGGGTATTGTCCATCACATCATTCTCCTAATGATGTTATCCTGTTCATCAAATGACAACACATGTCTATGGTTAGGAAACTTAACCATCTTTGATTAACGAGCTAGTCTAGTAGAGGCTTACTAGGGACACAGTGTTTTGTCTATGTATCCACACATGTATCAAGTTTCCGGTTAATACAATTCTAGCATGAATAATAAACATTTATCATGATATAAGGAAATATAAAATAACAACTTTATTATTGTCTCTAGGGCATATTTCCTTCATGCTGTTGTTACTGTTACACTTGCTACAAAATCATTGCTATCACCGTTACCGTTACTATTGTTGTTGCTACTACTATCAAAACTATCATATTACTTTCCTACTAATCATATTGCTGTAGATAATTAATCTATAGGTATGGTTGAATTGACAACTCAGCTGCTAATACTTGGAAATATTCTTTGGCTCCCCTTGTGTCGAATCAATAAATTTATGGTTGAATACTCTACCCTTGAAAACTATTTGATCCCCTATACTTGTGGGTTATCAAGGGCGCACGGGAAGGCAGATGAGTATGGGGTGCACTTCCTGGTATGGAAGGAGCGCGAGTGGATGTTCGTCGACGTGATGTCGGAGGAGTGCGAGTGGGCGCACGTAGTCGTGGTGTTGAAGGAGCCAATCTCGATGCCCTGTGTTCCTCGGCCTATCTGAGCGCCAGGAAGGAGAATCCTTGAAGGTGGGTGGGGTGAGATGGTCATGATCATTTTAGTTTTTGTTAGCGTGTGGAAGAAGCATGAGAGGAGAGGGGTTGGGGAGGTCAAACCATCATGACGTTCGATTCTACTTTAATCTATAATACCTAAATAGTTCATCCCCACTAACCTATTTAACCAAGTATGCAGCCTATCCACATCATCATCCATTCTCCTACGGCCACATCAGCATCAACCCTCCACTATGCTAATCCTTTCGCTTTTGCATGCATGGCATTTTTCTCTACCCTCCACCGTGTCACCAAAAATTCCACAGTGGTTTGATAAGGCACGAGGTAGCCCAAGAGCAAGTTGGCTCTGCTTTCCTCGGCTCCCAGAGGGACAGTAATTCACATCTCCTTCCCGCAAAAAAAAGTAATTCACGTCTCCACACCAAGGAAAAATCAACAAATTATGTGATTTATTTTTTATTTTTTGTAGTCACCAATGCCCTGGTAACCAAACCGACGGATTCTCTTCCGCTTCACCATGCAAAAAAAGAATCTCTTCCGCTTCCGTAACCGAGAGATGAGCCAGTCTTAGCAGTTTCCTTCTTCCACGGGCGCGGTTTACTCCCGATCGAACATAAAATCGCACCACCGGCCGCATGTGGCCATCGGGTTCACCGCATCCTTATCATATCTCCACTCCTCTCCCGATCCATCCATCCTTATCTCTCCCGTATTCCTCTACTCAAGCCCTCGATTGCATCACGATGTACCATGCCTCTGCCCTCACCCCCTTCTGTCACCTGCCTACACCTTGCCGCTAGGTTAGTGATCACCCACGAACTACCGATGCGCCGCGCCGCGGCATCTACCTACCATTGCCGAGAAATTGTAGATCCTGGAAGAACAGCCACGCTCTGCCTAGAGAAATCGCCGGTGGTGCCATGTTCTTGCATCGCCCATGTGGAAATTGGGAGGAGGCCGAGTTGGCCTTTCTTTTTGCCCTCGTGGGTTCAAAATTTAGCTCACCTTCCATCCTATTTCCGTTAGTGAGTTTAGCTATTGTCATCTTTGCTGATTTGCTCTGTGGGGCTGAAGGCCTGCTAGGCTAATTGGATTAGGAAGTCACAGCGGCGGTACTGGATGCCTGTCTTGCTAACTGGAGCAAGAGTAGCACGTTCGTATCAACAAAATCGATTGATTATCGATCTCATGAAATGGCACGTGTTTGCGTCAATGCTTCTGCTCCTATAACCTAGGCGATGAGTAAGACAGCACATGGCCAACGTGCCCACGTTGCAGCATGCCCTCAATCCTCAAGTGGTCACGCATCAGTGCAGCACCGACCTGGTCAGCTCCACCCACAATCTTTGTCAAAAGGCATCATAAAGAAACACCTTACTTATGTTAATTATTAGTTAAAATTTATTTTCTGAAGGTGTTTAAATTCTAGCATTTTTTTAATTTCATTCACAAAATTTTCCTGAAGTGGAGAATGTGATTTATTTAATTAGTCTTGCCAAATACAGGTACATCGTTGATCATAAATGGACACATATCTTCCCAGAAAAAAGCAACATCACAAGAAGTCCAACCTCGCGCTTATGAATTTCCATAACCATCGAGAAAGAATATAGCAGGTTTAATCCCAGGTTTCATTTTATTATTTTCACCTCATAATTTGATGTCACATCTGGTTATTGTAGATGTTATGCAGGATTCGAGGTAGGATGAATTACTCTGCTACTGTTGTAAGGGCATATTTATCCCTAAAGTGTTTTGGTGATTGATGACAATGCTTTTGTGGACTAATCGTGTGCGTTAAGTATTTCAGAGATTCATCCTTTGGTACGAGACGATTCTTTCCCCTCGGAGTTTTAATCAAGACGGTGTAGCTCTTTCGTTTCTGTTTTGGTGGACTTGTTTCATAGGAGTCATCGTACTATCAAGAGCGGGTCCGCTTTGGTAAGGCTAGGGTGGAATCAACACGTACACATCCTATTCACACCCTTTGAGCCTTCCCGCTTCGATGGAGGTTTCATTCCCTCTCTTTTTGAGTAGGTTTTGGTCCCAGCGGTAGTACCGCGGTGCCAAGCGGTAGTATCGCTCAAGAGCCACAGGCGGCAGTACCGCTCGGTAGCAGTAGTACCGCCTGTGGGTCCTCAGCCGTAGTACTGTTGCGGTACCGGGATCCTACCGCGTCGACTCGAGGGGGTCGCCTCTCGTGTCGGATTGTGCGGCACTAAGCAGCGGCAGTAGAAGCGGTAGTACCGCTCGTAAGCGGTAGTACCGCCCTACCACCGCGGCAGTACCGCACTAGGTCTGACTCCTGCTCATTCGCTTGCCCTCCCAGACTGCACGACCGTACCGCGAGGGGGAGCGGTAGTACCGCTGGTCCCAGCGGTAGTACCGCTTCCCCCTGCGGTAGTACCGCTCTCTGCGGGGTTGTTTAGGGGGTAACGGTTGGATTGTTCCCCCCTCTATAAAAGGGGGTCTTCTTCTCCAAAGTTGACTTACCTCTTCCCCCAAAAAGCTCCATTGTTGCTCCAAGCTCCATTTTCGCCCGATCTCTCTCCCTAGCCAATCAAACTTGTTGATTTGCTCGGGATTGGTTGAGAAGGCCCCGATCTACACTTTCACCAAGAGAAATTTGATTCCCCCCACTAATCCCTAGCGGATCTTGTTACTCTTGGGTGTTTGAGCACCCTAGACGGTTGAGGTCACCGCGGAGCCATAGTCCATTGTGGTGAAGCTTCGTGGTGTCGTTGGGAGCCTCCAATCAAGTTGTGGAGAATTCCCCAACCTTGTTTGTAAAGGTCTGGTCGCCGCCTTCAAGGGCACCAATAGTGGAATCACGGCATCTCGCATTGTGTGAGGGCGTGAGGAGAATACGGTGGCCCTAGTGGCTTCTTGGGGAGCATTGTGCCTCCACACCGCTCCAACGAAGACATACATTCCCTCAAAAGGAAGGAACTTCGGTAACACATCCTCGTCTTCACCGGCTCCACTCTTGGTTATCTCGTCCCTTTACTTGTGCAAGCTTACTTGCGTTATATCCCTTGCTTGCTTGTGTGCTTGTTGTTGTTGCATCATATAGGTTGCTCACCTAGTTGCATATCTAGACAACCTACTTTGATGCAAAGTTTAAATTGATAAAGAAAAGGTTAAAATTGTTAGTTGCCTATTCACCCCCCCTCTAGTCAACTATATCGATCCTTTCAATTGGTATCAGAGCCTCGTCTCTTTATTAAGGACTTTGCCGTCCGAAGAGTATGATTGACGTTGTAGACGGTGTGGAGGAGCACTCCGGTGCGAATCCGGTCTCGTCTACGGTCGATGGGGGAACCGCGGTCTCTCGTGAGGAATTCAATGTGGCTTTGGACACATTGAAAACCTCCATGACGACCGAGGTTGAAAGCATGTTTAACAAATTCATTAAAGGGCTTAAATTATCCACCGCAACGTTGAAAGTGGGTGATCCCACTAGCAAGGTGACGGATGCTAACTCCGACAAGGGGGAAGCTACTAGTGAAAAGGCTCCTTCTTCTAGTGGTAAAAATGGCACCAACATCTTTGCCCATGTGGAACCTCCACTTGTCTATGGTGGACCGGTTCCCTCCACTCATTTGAATCATGCCGGCCCTGCCCCTAAGATTGTGAAAAATGAGGACTTTGATTCTTGGGTCTATCGCTTTAAGCATCATTTAAATCATGTGAATACTAATCTTTGGAGAATCATTGAAGAAGGTTTCTATCCGCATGACCGAAGCAACTTCACTCCTAGAGAAGCAGCGGATAATCAATTCAATGAGAATGCTCTCTTCATCATCCAAGAAGCAATTCCACCCGAAGATCTTCCTCATCTCCGGCCCTACTCCATGGCCAAAGATGCTTGGCACCAAGTTGTTTCCCTCTACAGGGGAAGCGCAAGCATTCAACGCTCCAACTATGAAGTGGTGCAAGATGAAGCCAATGAGTTTGCAATGAAAGAAGATGAAGAACCTCGTGAGCTTTATCGGAGAGTAACCAAACTCGCGGTCTCACTCCGAGATCATGGAAGCAAGGACACGGATGACAATTGGATCAAGCGCAAATTCCTTAAGGCAATGATGCCTTACCACAAGGCCATGTCCTCCGTCATTCGTCAAAGGTCGGACTTTCACACCTTGTCCTCAAGTGAAGTGTTGGATGAGTTCGTGGCTATGAGCATCTTGGACAAGACTGCCGATAATGCGGTGCTACGTTCTCAAAGTGCAAATAAGCCCAACCTTGCACTAAAGGCCAAGGTTAATGTGGAAGAAGAGGACGAAGAGGAAGAGGAGGAGAGCAACCCCGAAGATACAAAGTATGCCTATCATGAACACATGGCTCTTGCTTCAAGGCAATTTTGGAGCAAGAAGAATTCTAGGCCCAACTTCAACAAGAACAATTAAAGTGGCACAAAGGTCAAGCAACGTGTGAGGACTTGCTATAATTGTGGCAATGTGAGCCATTTTGTTGCGGAGTGCCCTTATGAGAAGAGGGAAGACAATGGTGGCAAGCTAATCCGAAAGGACGAGGCCAAGTCTTTCCCCAACAAGAGCAACTTCACCAAGAAGACTCCTCCCAAGGCTTTGGTGGTACAAGAAGAGTACAATGAGGATGAATGATGAAGATGGTGAGTCGGGTGTCATGGCCTCCGTTGCCATTGCGACGACTCCACGGGTGTCTCTCTTCGAGTCACCCAATGAGAGCATCACCGCCAAGTGCCTCATGGCTAAAGCCACCAACAAGGTAACCCCCAACATCAAAACTACCATCATTAATCATCCTTCTTTGACGGATTGCATTGATGAACATGAGGGATCTAATGTGGAGGAGAATGAGTTTGAGTCCTTTATTGGTAAACTCAAGGGTAAATCCAAGAAGCATTTCGTTGCTCTCTTGGAACAACTTGGTGAAGCCAATGACATGATCGAGGCTCACGAAGATACCATCTCTAAGATGGAGGGGCATAGTCGTGACTATGCCGATGAGATTTCGGATCTTTTGAATGCTCTCGAGGAAGAGCGCGGTATTCATTCAGCTCTTGAGGAGTCACACAACGATAATCATGCTAAATTAAAGAAAGATCTTGATCATGCTTGTGTCTTATCTCGTGTGCTAAATTCTGAGAAGGCCAAACTTGAAGTTGATCTTGCTAGACTCAAGGAAGAGTTTGATATACTTGAAAAGGCCCACAAAGCCTTGAAAGGTATTCATGCTAGTCTTAAAGAGTCTCACGATCAACTCCAAGTGAAGCTAACTAAGGAGAAAGCCACCTTTCCTCATATGGTTTTGATTGATAATGCAAATGCTACTAACCCATGTTGTGAGCATGTGCATCTTATTGACGAGAATGCCAAGTTGAAGATGCAACTTGAGAAAGGCCTTGTGTCGTGCATACAAGGTGAGAAGAACCTCAATGACCTTTTGAGTAATCAAAAGGAAGTTGTGGCCAAGGAAGGGATTGGGTTTGCACCCATGCCCAAGATCAAGAAGAAGAATGACAAGACCAAACGACCTCCCCCTCTCAAGCAAACCTTTGTGAAGGAGGGAGAGGGTGCTTCCAAGGAGAATAAGAATAATGTGAAGGGTGGTGGTGCCAAGAGAAGCAATGCCACCCCTTCCAACAAAGCCGGTGACTTTAACCCTTCTTATGTGTTGTGCCGTGCTAGTGATGGGCATGTTTATGCCAAATTTGTTGGTTCTCCTTATGAGTACATTGAATGGTCTATTTGGGTTCCTAAGACCCTTGTCACTAACATCAAAGGACCCATTACAAAATGGGTACCTAAATCCAAGCATTGATCTCTTGTAGGTGTTTGCTTCGGTGGGGAATCATGGTTGCTCGATAGTGGAGCTACAAATCATATGACCGGAAGCAAGGACTTGGTGGTGGACGTGCACAAGATTCCATCTATGCCCACCAATGTCGAGTGGGGTGATGCCTCGTCATCCAAGGTATTGGGACTCGGCAAGGTTGTCATTTCTCATGATCTCACGATCGAGAAGGTCATGCTTGTTGAGTCCCTTGCATAAAATTTACTTTCCGTTTGTCAACTTGCACTCATGGGCTTTGCCACCTTCTTTGATATTGATACCATGGCCCTCTTGTGGAGCAAGACTCTTAAAGTAGCCTTTGTTGGGCATGTCGAGAACGGTCTCTATGTGATTAACTTTTTAGAGCGACCCACAAAGACCGCGACATGCCTAATGGCTAAAGTTGACGTGGGATGGCTTTGGCATCGCCGTCTAGCCCATGTCAATATGAGATCTTTGCAAAGTCTTCTCAAGGGGGACCATGTTCGTGGACTAACAAATGTTAGTTTTGCTAAAGATCGTGCTTGCAGTGCTTGTATCGAAGGAAAGCTACATGAGAAGGCTCACCCTCCCACGACTATCATTTACTCAAAGAGGCCTCTGGAGCTCCTTCACATGGATCTCTTTGGGCCTCCATCCTTTGATAGTCTTGGGGGTAGGAATTATTGCTTGGTGATTGTGGATGACTATTCAAGATACACTTGGGTATATTTCTTCAAGAGGAAGAGCGAGACCCAACAAACCGTCATTGGCTTTGCAAATGAAGCTCAACGTCAACACAATGCAAAGATCTTGACAATAAGAAGTGACAACGGCACCGAGTTCAAGAACTACACCTTGGATGAGTTTCTTAGTGATGAGGGGATCAAGCATCAATATTCCGCACCTTACACCCCTCAACAAAATGGTGTAGCGGAGAGGAAGAACCGGACGTTGATGGATGCGGCAAGGACCATGATGGCGGAGTTCAAGTCTCCATACAACTTTTGGGCCGAAGCCATCAACACCGCGTGTCATGCTTCAAATCGTCTCTATCTCCGCAAAGGCTTGAACAAGACTCCATATGACATACTCACCGGTAACAAGCCCAACCTCAAGTACTTCCGGGTGTTCGGGTGTAAGTGTTTCATTCTCAAGAAAGGTGTTCGTTTGTCTAAATTTGAGGCTAGAGCTTATGAGGGCATATTTGTTGGTTATGCTACCAACTCTCATGCTTACCGTGTCCTCAATAAGTCCACGGGGCTTATTGAGGAGACGTGTAACATGGAGTTTGATGAGAATAACGGCTCCCAAGTGGAGCAAAGTGGCACTTGTGATGTAGGTGATGAAATTCCTCCTCAAGCCATAAGAAGAATGGGTGTTGGTTTTATCCTACCCATTGAGGAACCCCTTGTGGCCGAAGGAGAAGGACAATGCTCCACTCAAGTGGAGCCATCACCAACCCAAGGCCCACACGCTTCCGAAGAACAAAGTGAAGGCCCTCAACCTCTTGAACAAGACCAAGGGCAAGATCATGCTCAAGACGGTGTTGAAACACCAAGTGATGCCCAAGGTCAAGTTCTCTCCTCCGAGCAAGTTCAAGATCAAGAACAAGCTCAAGACAGCGCTCAAGATGATCAAGTGACCGCTCCTCAACTCACCACCGAGGAGGAATTGGAGCGTCGTGCCGCCAAGATTGCATCCAAGCTCTCCATCAAGGGTCATCTCATGAAAAATGTGCTTGGAAGCATTCAAAAGGGGGTATATGAGGCACTCGAAGATCCGGATTGGCTTAATGCCATGCATGAAGAACTCAACAACTTCGAGTACAATAAGGTGTGGAGATTGGTGCCAAGGCCAACGGGGAACCACAATGTCATTGGAACCAAGTGGATTTTCAAGAACAAGCAAGATGCTCATGGGACCATCGTTCGCAACAAGGCAAGATTGGTGGCACAAGGCTACTCCCAAGTCGAGGGTATCGACTACGGTGAAACCTTTGCTCCTGTTGCTCGCCTTGAATCCATTCATTTGTTGATTGCTTATGCTTCTCATCACAACTTTAAGTTCCAAAAAATGGATGTGAAGAGTGCTTTTCTTAATGGTCCTATTAATGAGTTGGTATATGTCAAGCAACCCCCCGGGTTCGAGGATCCCACCTTTCCCGATCATGTGTATCAACTCGATAAGGCACTCTATGGCCTTAAACAAGCCCCACGTGCGTGGTATGACCACCTTACCGAGTTGTTACAAGACCGCGGATTTGAAGTTGGGCTAATCGACCCCACTCTTTTTACTAAGAAGGTCAAAGGGGAGTTGTTTGTGTGCCAACTGTATGTTGATGATATTATCTTTGGTTCCCCTAACAAAGCTTTCAATGAGGAATTTGCCGCACTCATGACCTCAAAGTTCAAGATGTCTTCCATGGGAGAGTTGAAGTTATTTCTCGGGTTCGAAGTGAAGCAAAGAAGAGAAGGAACCTTCATCAACCAAGCCAAATACACTCAAGACATGCTCAAGAGATTTAAGCTAAGTGATGTCAAGCCGGCTTCCACTCCAATGCCCACCAAGTGCCAACTTGACATTGATCCCAATGGTAAAGCAGTGGATCAAAAGGTATATCGCTCCATGATTGGCTCCTTACTTTACCTTTGTGCATCTAGACCGGATATCATGTTGAGTGTGTGAATTTGTGCACGGTTTCAAGCCGCGCCTAAGGAAAGCCACTTTGTGGCGGTCAAGCGAATCTTTCGATATTTGGCTCATACCCCAAACTTTGGCTTATGGTACCCAAGAGGAGCAAACTTCAAGCTTGTAGGATATTCGGACTCGGATTGGGCAGGAGACAAAGTGGATAGGAAGTCCACTTCCGGAGGGTGCCAATTCCTTGGTTGCTCTTTGGTAAGTTGGTCTTCTAAGAAGCAAAGTTGTGTGTCTCTCTCGTCCACCGAAGCGGAGTATGTGGCGACCGGTAGTTGTTGTGCTCAACTCCTATGGATGAGGCAAACTTTAAAGGATTACGGTGTCATTTGTGACAAAGTGCGTCTTTGGTGTGACAATGAAAGTGCCATCAAGATTTCTCTCAACCCGGTGCAACACTTCAAGACAAAGCATATTGAGATTCGGTATCACTTCATCCGGGATCATATTAGGCGAGGGGAGATCAAGCTCAACTATGTCAACACTCACGATAACCTTGCAGACATTTTCACGAAGCCCTTGGATGAAGCAAGATTTCGCGAGTTAAGGCATGAGCTAAATATCATTGATTCGAGCAATGTGACTTGAACCCTTGCACACCCCACCCCACTCAACTTGATGTCTAGTTTAGATGTAGGCATGGACATAGGGGGAGTGTTGTTCTCTCAATGAACTTTCCCTCCCCCCATTATGCATAAACTAATCAAACTCTTTCACATTAGCCATTTTTTATGGTAATTGTGCTTCAAAGATGAGTTTTGGTCATGGGCCCAAGGTTAAAATCTTCGCGGCGCCATACCTCCGGACTCAAACATAGGTGGCCTCGGCCACCGCCCTCTCTTGGAGAGGTGTGTGTTTCTCGTCCTCTTTGTGTTGGTTTTGCGAGTGTGTTTGCTCTCATTTTCTAGTCAGTTTCTTTTCTTGAGCTAAGCCTTTTTGGCCAGTCTCTTTGCGGCTGAGCGGTACTACCGCTGGGTGCGCGGTACTACCGCTTATGATCGTCAAGCGGTACTACCGCTACGGGGCGGGCGATGGGGGGTTATGTTGGGGCAGGGGGAGTTGCTTTTCTCCCCCATACCCATTCGCTCCACTCGCTCGTCTTCTTCGTCGCTCCAGCGACGTCTCGCCGCAGGAGGGCTTCGGCCGGCCGCCGTCTACGTGCCGTCCCTCTCCAGTTCCTCCGGTGGAGTCGATCCCCACCGCGTCCTGTTGCCATGGATGCCGGTATTGCCCCCGTTCCCGTTCTCTCTTTGCCTAGATCTCACATCTAGTTGTTAGGGGCAATAGGCATTGCTTTTCTTGATTTTTGGCTAAGTCGAGGCTTGAGTAGGATGGAGATGGCATCTAGGCCTTTTGGATTGATGTTTGGTAGGTTTATTTTTGTATTTGGCATCCCCAGTAGTGCCGGATCTGTCCACGGCAGTAGGGAACCGCCGTTCCCCGTCTAGAGCGGTACTACCGCTCATCTGGCGCGGTACTACCGCTCGAGCGGTACTGCCGCGGTTGGGTCACGGTACTACCGCTGGATGCCCAATTCCATCATTTCCTACCACTTTTTGATCCATGTTGTTTTGTTTGGAGGCTTATGCTCTTTCTTTCATGTTGTTTCTGCTGCTCGTGTGTTTGGTTCCAGGTGATGATCATCCTGAGCAGCAAGCCCGCCGTGTCAACCCCGAACATGCAACGTCAAAGCGCTACCGCACCTCTGAGTCAGCGGGTGCTTCCTCAAGTGCGCCACCTCTGCCTCAACTCCAGAAGAAATCTGCCAACAGGCCGAAGCCAAGGGGCAAGACTGTGACTGAGTTGACTGCCAAGGAATTCTGGGAAAGGCGTCGCCGCAACCCCTATGCGGAAGACCAAGAACCCACTTTGGTCAACCGCCCGTTCTGGAACCGCTTTCAGTTTGCCATCTTCTTTGATGTGATCAAGGCTAAGAAGAATCTCTATGTTGATGTGCGTTCCATCGACACGGATGCTATGGAAAAGGACCCTGAGTACTTTGGCGAAGCCCTTCAGATGTGCTCTTAGCTGAACATTCTCAGAATCATGCAGTTCAACAAGGACTTTGATGCAGATTTGGTGGCTCAATTCTATGCCACTGTCCATCTTGGAACTGATGAAGAAAGGACTCTGACGTGGATGACAAATGGCAAGTTGCTTTCTGTCAAGTGGAAGGCCTTCATGGAGTTACTTGGGGTGGAAGATCACGGGCTTGAGACTCCAGTCGGCTTCCGCCCTCACCGCAATGCATCCTCCACTCACAAGCAAGCCCTCTGGCCCTACTGTTCTGTGAAGATTCGCCCTGTGACTAAGAAGGAAACCTATGAGCTGCCTGCCTTTCTGGACATCCTTCATCGCGTCTTCAGAGAGACTCTCTTCCCTCGTATCGGGAATCTGGATTCAGCAGCATTGTCCGTGGACCTATTCAGACACCGAGCAGTTTCCGACTGACGATACCAGTGCAGACGATCCCGCCAGGATGTGATGATAGAGCCCCTCAGTTTGCTATCACCTGGAGTCTTAGCAGCGCTCTTTGCCTTTTTGGTGTCTCGATGCCAAAGGGGGAGAGAGCTTAGGGATTTGTCATCGTCGAGTTGCGAGCGTGTGTTTGTGTGGCGTGTTTGCCTTGCCTGTCTCTCTCGCAAACTCTTTTCTCGTGTTGAACCTTGTTTGCTTTGGTTTGGTTTGTACTCGTGAGACTTTTCTTTCATATGGTGTAAGACATATGCACTCTATCGCATCTTATTAAGCTTATGTTATCTTGTGTTATTTATATTATGCTCATATTTACTATCTTGCTTAGTGATAGCCTTATTGTTGCAAGATATTCATTGTCTATAAAATATAGGGGGTGTGTTGATCCTAGTATGTGTGTTGTGTAGTCCAAAGCACCTATCTAGATAGCACACATCTAGGGGGAGCCCGTCTATATTTTAGAGTAGTGGGGTTTACTTAAGTCCTATTTTTTTCCATTTGTGCAAATCCCGTATTGTCATCAATCCACCAAAAAGGGGGAGATTGTAAGGGCATATTTATCCCTAAAGTGTTTTGGTAATTGATGACAATGCTTTTGCGGACTAATCGTGTGCGTTAAGTATTTCAGAGATTCATCCTTTGGCACGAGACGATTCTTTCCCCTCAGTAATCAAGACGGTGTAGCTCTTTCGTTTCTGTTTTGGCGGACTTGTTTCGTAGGAGTCACCGTACTATCAAGAGGGGGTCCGCTTTGGTAAGGCTAGGGTGGAATCAACACGTACACATCCTTTTCACACCCTCTGAGCCTTCCCGCTTCGATGGAGGTTTCATTCCCTCTCTTTTTGAGTAGGTTTTGGTCCCAGCGGTAGTACCATGGTGCCCAGCGGTAGTACCGCTCAAGAGCCACAGGTGGCAGTACCGCTCGGTAGCGGTAGTACCGCCTGTGGGTCCTCGGCCGTAGTACCGCTGCGGTACCGGGCTCCTACCGCGTCGACTCGAGGGGGTTGCCTCTCGTGTCGGATTGTGTGGCACTAAGCAGCGGCAGTAGAAGCGGTAGTACCGCCCTACCACCGCGGCAGTACCGCGCTGGGTCTGACTCCTGCTCATCCGCTTGCCCTCCCAGACTACACGGCAATACCGCGAGGGGGAGCGGTAGTACCGCTGGTCCCAGCGGTAGTACCGCTTCCCCCTGCGGTAGTACCGCTCTCTGCGGGGCTGTTTAGGGGGTAACAGTTGGATTGTTCCCCCCTCTATAAAAGGGGGTCTTCTTCTCCAAAGTTGACTTACCTCTTCCCCCCAAAAGCTCCATTGTTGCTCCAAGCTCCATTTTCGCCCGATCTCTCTCCCTAGCCAATCAAACTTGTTGATTTGCTCGAGATTGGTTGAGAAGGCCCCGATCTATACTTTCACCAAGAGAAATTTGATTCCCCCCACTAATCCCTAGCGGATCTTGTTACCCTTGGGTGTTTGAGCACCCTAGACGGTTGAGGTCACCGCGGAGCCATAGTCCATTGTGGTAAAGCTTCGTGGTGTCGTTGGGAGCCTCCAATCAAGTTGTGGAGATTGCCCCAACCTTGTTTGTAAAGGTCCAGTCGCCGCCTTCAAGGGCACCAATAGTGGAATCACGGCATCTCGCATTGTGTGAGGGTGTGAGGAGAATACGGTGGCCCTAGTGGCTTCTTGGGGAGCATTGTGACTCCACACCGCTCCAACGGAGACGTACTTCCCCTCAAAAGGAAGGAACTTCGGTAACACATCCTCGTCTTCACCGGCTCCACTCTTGGTTATCTCGTCCCTTTACTTGTGCAAGCTTACTTGCGTTATATCCCTTGCTTGCTTGTGTGCTTGTTGTTGTTGCATCATATAGGTTGCTCACCTAGTTGCATATCTAGACAACCTACTTTGATGCAAAGTTTAAATTGATAAATAAAAGGTTAAAAATTCTTAGTTGCCTATTCACCCCCCTCTAGTCAACTCTATCGATCCTTTCAACGGTCAACTTTCTTTTTCATGTGGCATCGTTGTGAGTGTATTAACTCAGTAAGAACATGATCGTCCCTTATTTGGTATATATCTTATGTTGTGTCGTCTTTTTTTTTTCTGAATTTTATATGCTAAGAATTGTTAAATACCCGTTAGGATTGAACTAGATATGTTTGCACCAATTCTAAAAAAAAAAATGTTTGCACCATTGTTAAAGTTGTGTACCAGGGTTGATTTTCTCCGGCTCGGCCATGTTGGTCGCCACAGCTCAACAGGCAACAAGTGCGTCCACCATGGTAACCGCCAACACCGGTATCTAAGAAGAAACCCTCCCCCGCGGCGGTGAGGCACATGATGAAGTAGTCGGTGCATGCGTGCCTCTACGAGGCCAAACCGGTGGGCTATAGCTTTGTGACGACGTTTTAGTTGTAGCTTGGAAGCTTTCCTCCCTTGCAAAAGAAGCGGAGGTGGTAGACTATATATTATTTTTGGTCATATATAACAAACATTTGTTCATAGATTTCCTAATTGCCGAGTAAAACACTAAATTTTAGGCGGCATGTTTCGCAACAACGCGCGGGGAATCATTTAGTAGTAGAAATGAGCGCCTCCGAGAGACTGAGCCGACATATCATCTTGAGATTGGCAAAGTCATCAAAGGCGCCTCGTAGTCGATGGAAACGTCTCCTCCCACTAAACGCGTATTGCCGGAAATCCTGAAATAAATCAAGAAATATATACAACCACGAGGACTTGAACCCTGTTGAGCTAGGGATACCACTGTCCACCAAACCATCCAACTAAATATTGATTCGTAGTCGACAAAGAATATATCAATTTCTTTTACTACCAGGTATAAATACAGATCATAGATCATATGTACTTTTCATTTTAATTATCATGTTATTATTCAAATATTCTTATTGCATACAACCAAAATTCACTAAAATACAAATATTTTTGCAATATAAACATCTCTGCAACTCCTCTTTACTATTTTACTTGTAGAATGCTCGTGCGTTGCCATGAGCTTTTGTAATATGTTGTTGGAATTATATAAACATAATGCATGTTAAATTTCACATGTAGAGAATAGATAACATGGGCACAATCAAGTAATAACAGAAGTTCACTTAAGTTGTAATGTAAAACGATAAAAAGACAATTTGACGACGTATACTTATAGAGCGACTATCACAAATTAAGATCTACTTGATGCACTTAAGAAATTCTCGCACAATGTCTGAAATGTTGTCTTTAGCTTCATCGCACGATATTTGAGTAAATATAATATTTGTTTTGCCTCAACTCATACCCATCCTACACAAACAATATATGTAGTTAGCACAAATACTTCACTTCAATGGTCTTAAAATGTATAACAGAGAATATTCTCCATGGAAACCGGATGAACTAATTCTTTACCGTTCCACCAGAGCATAAACTAAAAAAACAAATTTCATGTGCATTGGCACGCGCCAACACATGGATCTATCATGATGCTTTCAACTTCAACACTTTGGTCATCGTGTTATTGCTTCGCTATGTTGTCACCCAGCTCAAAATCCTCCTAGTGTTTTCTATTAATATACCAAATTGGTGTGGTCTATCTGATCATCTCTAATCCATGGACTATGAAATGAATACTCCCTCCATCTCTATTTAAAAGGCCCAACTAAAAAATCTCCTCAAACAAGGCAAATGGTGGAATGATTTTTGCAATTTGCAATACTAACCCAATTGAACAGATGTATTAATTTGCATCAACTACGACATATGCATTTGTGGCCACTAAATGAATGGGAACATTACATGCATTGGTGAGTAATTTTTAATCTTTGCATGCAGAAAATTTAATATGCTCCAGAATCTAAACATAGGATAAAAATAGGGCCTTTAAACTAGAAAAAAAAGATGGGCCCTATAAATCAAAAAAGGAGGGAGTATATCACAAGCTACTTGGCTTCAAATCTACATTGCCACCCACTCGAAATTTGCATATCTTTTCTCCAAGTTCGCCAAATTGCCATAGGCATTCCTATCATCCAATATTTAGATGCATTCGCCATCCACTCCACCCTCAAAGTGTTGACAAATTCAGCGATTTCTCCAAACAATTTGCAGTGTTATAGTTCTCTTATTTTTCTTATTTTAACATTGAGTGAGAGCTGATAGTTATGAACCCTCATACCTCAACATTATAATCACATATACAAAGAGGAATAGCCTAACACTTTTTATTATCCTAATGATTTTCTCTATCACTAATCCTCTTAACACAATCAAATATCACTAATCATCCGGAGGTTGAAGATGCAGTTGACGGCCGTGGATCTATCAGCTCGCGACCTCAGACTTGACCAACTCACACGACACGACCGCCCATTGACCCGCTACCCCCATGCGACCGCATTGTAGGCAGGTTCCGTTTGCCGAAGCTCATACAGTGTTTGGCTCCTCCATTGGTATCTTGCAGTACACAAGGATATGAGTATGATGTTGTCAAAATTCCCACACAAAAAACTTGGTATATTGATATCTCAAGCAAAATGTCAATTATTCTCCCAGTATAGGTTCGGCTCATGACAACGTGATCAGAAAAATGCAAAAGGCTCACATAAATTGTACTGTGGACATGTGAAAGCTACCAAACTACAAAAACCGATTGATGGCTTTCCATGTCTATGGCAAAGATGATAGTTAAATCCAACGAAAGATGTATATAAATGCATCTGCATCAGTCATTGTATTATATTCATGAAATAATATCTTTACGCTACAATGTTTTCAATGATTCATGTCGAACAAATAATTTGGTACAATCCTGTAGCCCATGCGCCACGAGCAAAAGGATGTGCACTCATAAGAAAGATTCTGACATTTTACTCTTCTTTTAAGGAGACATGACAGACGGCTCTGATATTTTTCATCAGTGAAGTTCAGTCCTACCAAAAGTGAATTTGATTGCAAGCAGGGTTGGATGTATTAAAGATAAATAAAACATATCATGCAAGGTTACACATGTTGTGAAATATAGATTGTGCCTCAAAGAGATCTGTCCAACCTTGATTATACCCTGCTAAATAGTCCCTCAATCAACTCTAGTGGTATACATTTAACCAACACTGAAATAGTGGACGGTGCACTCACCTAATTAATGTTTCTTGCAGAATACAATGACACTCGGTTAATTCTTTTGCATGAGTCAACAAGTATATACGACAATGCGTAAATGGGATATCAAGGACTACATTAGATACCCAAGTTTGCACATGACACCAGCAACCAAACTAAGAAATAAATCTCAACTTGTCCTGTTCTGTACGGAGACAACACACACTACACTAAACACCAAATTCTACACTGGGAAAAAACTTTATTTATCATGTACGGGGATGGTAAGAGCTATTTAACCAGAGTTTTCCCGCACCATCCTGCCTATTGAAATCAAGAAGTTGATTTTAAAAAGGTCCATGCAACACCATGTCTAATGGTCTATTGGAAACAACTTAGAAATAGTCTCTCTATGTGAACTATTTTTCTGTTTGGTATCCAAACAAAGCATTTTCATTTTGCCAGTGTATGGGCCTATTATTCACTCACATGGCACTGCAATATGATAAGTTGTTCTTTATTCTATTATTGCATGCTAGATTATTTTCAGTTCAACAATCATCATACTCAAATTTCATATTCTATGGCAAACCATTTAATTTCAAGAAACAAAAGAAGCCTAATTGACACCAATTCTGTTACTATGGGAAGACACAGAAGTAAATGGGAGTAAACTCTAAAATACAAACCATTTTAGCAAACCATGTAATCTAAAAGAATTGGATTAAAACAAGGGCACCTTCATGGGAAAATATACCTATTTATATTATTTGGGTTTCCTATAATGAAAATCCTAGAGCAGGAAACCTAGAAGAACATTAACATAGAGCTAACACTGTCTTAAGTTGAAAAGCACAAATATGTACACGGCATCGCATGACACACCCTCCCTCTCGCTTGCAACATATGAAAAACAATTTATGCTCCCAAATTACTATTGATGCAATCTAATATATGAGATGATTTTATGCCTTCTCGTATTTGTACAATAAAATATTTTTATTTTACGGCCATAAAGAAGCATCATCCGTGCATTTAGTCACGGCCATAAAGAAGCATCATCTGTGCATTTAGTTGGGGAAGTTGCATCAATCTGTAGTGTCTGCTTCCCATGCAAATCAACGCATGCATCAAAATCAGAGGTGCCCAACAAATCTGTGTGCAGTGATGTAAACTTGGATTTCGGGATTACACACACGCTAGCAAATCGAGCAGGACCAGGCCTTAAAAATTATGCAAAATACGAACAAGTCACATTAATATTGGCTATGATGTTGCTTCTCCATGTGAACATAAGAGCATACGAAATTTCTATAAAGAAAAAAGAGCACCATAAACTACAATGGGCAAAAATTGAGAACCATCTTAGGCTCATACCTGAAACCTTCGGTAATATGTAGCTCCTCACGAGCAGAAAGTATATTGACCAACTGCTTATCCTTAATATGACATGGTCACATATTATAGCGGATCTTCTCTAGTTCCTGCAACGATCCCATGTTACAGTTAATAGTTCAAAACCATCTCTTCAGAAAAGTGGAGGATGAGATCTGCGGGAGGCCTACCTTAGCTTTGGCGAGCACTGCGTACGGTGTGTTGCGGCTGCCAATCAAGAACTCGCCGGTCACCGCCTTCGAGGAGCCTCCAGCAACACGTCGACAACTGAAGGACCGAATGTGGAGGAGTGGAATCAAGCAGGGAGATGAGTGCCTTGGTGCAGGGCGGATGACTTGAAAGCATTGGTGGAGAGCGTGACGTCACAACTTCTCGCCTCCTCCACCTCCTCCTTCCCTCCCCGTACTCTCCGCTACCGCAGAGCGGGCACACGTCTCTGTCGGGGCTTGGGGTCGCTCGCCATGGTGGCATAAGGGTGACAGTCATAGGTAGGTGTGCAGCCTGGTGTAGGCAGTTCAATACAGAAACCCTAGTCAACCTCATTCTGAATTGACTACTGAAGAGAGAGGGAGGGAGGGAGGCTCGTGCGGTGCGTGGCAGAATCGGGAATATAAAAAATAGTAAAACCGGTAGGAAGGACAAAAAAATCGGTGGGGTATCCCTTTGATCGATGGGAACAGTGGGTAGCAACCAACATGCTAAGCTTACCAAACCAGCATGCAAATGAAACAATAGGAAAGACTACGAGACAGTTTTTACCTTGATGATCAGTGTGGCCTCTCATGGCTAATAATTAGGTGCCCACCCATGAGTAGAAATCAAACCAGATCCTAGTTGATTACAAAGTCTTTGGTGGCATTTCTTCAAACATGTCACACTCCAGCTGTTTATCTTGTCATCACTTCTAAAAAATAAAACTTATGCATCACTTGTAACATATTTCAAGTGAGGATACCAATCCATGTTGAATAAAACAAGTCACTAAGAACATGTATGAGGCAACACGCAAATGAACACCTACTTAACTGAAGATAAGATAAGTTCTATATCAAGTTTCTTGAAAAAAAAGGAACACATCAATTGAGTTCTCGACAACAACTTTCCGGAGAAGGACATGTCGTAGAAAAGAAATCTTGATCCTAGCATTTGGCAATTTGTTCTAGACCAAGCTTCTTTTTCTTTGTGCCACCATGGTCCTAAATGTGCAATCTCAGATAGTGGTGCTGACTATTGACTACTGAGATAATCCTACTTGCCACCATTCATCCTTCTATAAGCTAGTGTTACAGAAATGGGCAAATCATAGCTAACAAAGGGCATACTCATAGTGTAGTGCTCCTTTCTACAACAAAGATTGTACTAAGATCATCGAGGGACTACTACATAAAAGCAAGCTATAGGGTTTTAGCAACATAAAAAGGATCTAAATCATTTCTTCCTTTAGCATAATCATTTCCCAAAATGAAAACAATACCGGAACACATTACGGGTCAGCCAGAAAAATGTATCAACAAACATGATTTTGTTTTGACAGAAAACAACAACATCCAAACCTGCTACATGCCAAGTAAAATCCTCTACACAAATACATCATCTACAAGATGCATGTAAGGATTAGGGATCATACGTGCGGTGATGACAGTCGGAGTGCTTGGAAATCCATGCACAAAAGAAACATCTGCCATGGTAGTGCACAATGTCAACGACAAGGTGGAGGTAAGGATTAGGGATCGCCCATGGAGTGATAACAAACAAACATGTGAATTGACTTTGATAGCTTTGTAAGATGAGCTCACATACCCAGCTTCAGGGTAGATAACAATTTGAATAATTTGTAGTAACAAACCTGAACCAAAATATATACGCACCAGAACACAATGCATGTACTATAAATTCAAATGGCGAATGCAATCAATGTAAGAGAGAACCAGTTAATAGCAACAGTTATGATCACCCGCATCACCCCTGCTATATAAACTATTGTTGTATGCCGCCGTTTGCAAAAAAACACAAGAAAATAAAACTAATAACTGGTTAATATTGATGCTCAAATTATGTGCACAAAAAACCATTAAAACAAAAAATGAACTCCCATTGAGCAGACAAAAAGGGAACCGTTCGTGACCCATGCACCGTGCTTCGCTATGGGCCCACGTGCCTTATCCCTCTCCTCCAGCATTCCTCTCTTTTCTCACCGACGTAGCACCTCCCATCTCCTTTCCCAAGCACCCGCCATCCCTTTCGGTTATATGTGTTGCTCCTCCGGCGAGCCTCGTCGTCTGCAAAAGGCGAGTTTGCCACCGCCCGTACACTCCCTCCCCCACGACCACCATTGATTTTTTGAGTACCCACCCCAACCCCCCCCCCCCCCCCCCCCCCCCCGGTTTTTTATCCCTGCCTCTCCCTCTTACCCCATCCATCCATTGCTGAGATTGGTGTCGCAAGCCAAGATGCCTCTGCCCAGCACCGATAACCATCCCGTTAGACCGACGCCCAAAGTTGGCCAAAGAAAAACATATGGTCAAATCGAGGAAATACTTTTGAGGTGAAATTTACAAAAAAAACTTGCAAACATCTGAGAAATTACCTTCTATATATAAAACAAGATCACACAACAGCTAATCCGGATTGCTGCTTATGACCATATCAACCATGAGAGACGATTATATAATTTAGCCCAAACTCAGAACTCATTTTCACAGTTTTGCCACTTTACCGAATAAAATTGGTCATATATAAATGTGTATGGCTGACACCTCACAAGCAGCAAACTTCAATTTAGCTCCCACCTGTACACTATTTAGGAGTTCATGCAAGCAATTCCTATACAGAGCAACACACTCTATGTTTCAGGACAAGTGTGTACAGTATTTCAGAGATTAACAACTGAGATTTCAGTCTCGGACCAATTAGATATATCCTAGCAGCTAGCACTCTCATTGAAATAATTTCTCACGGGAATCTACTTGTGTACTAACTACTAAATATTAGATGGGTTATTTGGGTTTTTAGCTGCCATGATTAAGGCTTTGAACCTGATACTATTTTCATGATTAGGGGTGCTTTTACACATATATAAAAACACATGAACCAAACATTAATGGTTCTACTATAACCCTGGTTACTACCAGCTTAAATTGAGTGATTCCTTATTCCTTATCTATTTATGATAGGAGTAAGGTACCTTCATGCCTTCCCTGTTTAAAGACATTGCAAACTACAGTGTTCGTTTGTGTACTGTCATGTGTATACACATGCTACAAAGCATGTGTACCCGATAGGAGAAGATACAAGGAATGATCTAAAGCAAAACAATGGGATTTAGCCCAAAGCCAGTACTCATTTCCCCATTCTTAAACTGACGGTCATTCCACTTCTATGATCCTGTAAGCTGCCACTAATTAGTGACTGCTAGTCTGTATTATGTGTGGGATGCAGCTTTGTCAAGCATCAGATGCGTCCATGGGCAACTTTGTTCAACAACACAACAACACTAGAACGAACGGATTGCCAGAGAGGGGAATGGTGACTGCTCACATGTACTGTACATACAACAAGCAGGCGGACTGACATGGATGGAACAGAGCGGCCGCCCCCTCCCCCTCTGCTAGCGGCTTGGTCTTGGGCGTCCACCTCGAGCACGGTCGTCATCCGCCGCAGGAGCTACAGGAGCCCTTCCATGAGGGCGAGGAGGGGGCGCCAGAACTTGGGCGGAGGGAAGCGCATCGGTGAGGGGAGCGGGAGAACAAGGGGGCGAGGAGGCGCCGATGTCGAAGTCCTCACCGAAGATAGAGGAGGCTAGGGTTAGCAGCGCCATGGCGGCGTTGGCGATGGCGAGAGAGAGAGGAGATGGGGGAGGAAGCGAATGTAGGAACGGGGTCCAAGGAGTGCGTGAACGAACGAGTTAATGGGCCAGCCCAAGTTGGAGGTGGGCGTGAAATACACTTGCAGGCGGACATATAGGGTGTGTTTGATAGGGTGCATGGAGGATGCATGAGGGCAAAAGTTCTCAATCCGACCCATTTTTGCTTGTTTGGCAGGGTGCATTGGCTTACCTGAGCTATGCCCATCTCATGCATAAAAGGGCCCTCAACCATGCTCATCTCATGCACCCCAAACAGGATGCATGAAGGCAGCCATGCTGGCCCTGACCCTCGTCCCTACCCACCAGATCACGTTCAGATATGTTTATATTTACAAAAAATGTTCAAATTTCGAAAAAATGTTCAAATTCTGAAAAAGTTCAGAATTTTGATTTTTTAAAAAGTTTAAAATTGTTTAAATTTTCAAAAAATTGTTCTGAATTTCAAAATTTGTTTGAATTTTCAATAAATGTTTTAAAAATTTCAAAAATGTTCGGAATTTTGAAAAATAAATATTTTTGAATTTTGAAAAAACCATAATTTCAAAAAATATAAAATATTCAAATATTGTTTAAATTTTTGAAAGTTCAGAATTTCAAATATTTTCAAATTTTCAAAATATGTTTAGAATTTCAAATTTTAATTAGTTCTGAAAAATATTTAGAATTTCAAATTTTGTTTAAATTTGTTTTCATTTTGTTTCAATTTTGTTCATCATTCAAAAAATTAGAATTTGAAATTGTTCAGCATGTCTAAACACATGCAGGCTGCCAAACAAAGTCTCAGCTCAGCATGTCTCAGCGCATACATCGCCACCAAACAACAGCAACTGCATGGACTCAGCATGTTTACACTGAGCATGTATGAGAGGAGAACAAGTAGGCTAGGTCCATACATACTACCAAACACACCCATAGTGATGGGATGTGAGGTGAGACAACCAGGTCCTTCATTGGGAGTAGAGATTACTACTTTTACTGTCCCAAATTAATTATCTTAGATTTGTTTAGTTACCGATATATCTTGCCAGAAAAATTTAAGACAAATAATTCGGAATAAAGGTAATACTTTAGCTCTTTATAACGGAGCGCTCCATCATTTTTCAGTCTTTAGAAAACACTAATGCTTACTTTGGTGACCTCCGGTAACAAAGGGGCAAAGGCAGCCTCGTATTCCGCTCCGGCGGACCGGCCCTCGTCACTCCGTGCGATAGTTGCCGTTTGTCCTAATCAAACCGATCCATTTCCTCTCCAACAAGTTGACTCATGTCACCGCTGCTCCGAGCGTATAATCCTTGATTAGCAACCACCGACGGCCGCAATTACCTCCCACCCCCACCCCACCCCTCGTAAACCCCGATTCCTCGATCGAATCTAGAGCACAGGTGAAGAGGAGGTAGCCGGCGGCGGGCGAGCGGCCAAGTCTCTCAGGTGTCTTCGACGATGGGGTTCATCTCGGGGGTGGTGATGGGGTTGGTGGTCGGCGTCGTGATCATGGCCGGGTGGAGCCGCGTGATGCAGCGGCGCAGCAGGAAGCGCGTCGCCAAGGTTCGGTCGGGCTCACGCGCGCCAGCGCCATCTTCAATCCTCTTGCCACTCCAGTTGGATTGCTCGCGGTTACTGCTAGGCGTACTGCGAAGCTCGTTTTGCGGTTGCGACTTTTTATTTATTTGTGAAGCGAACATGTACAGGCTGCGGATATCAAGGTCCTTGGGTCTCTTGGCAGGGAGGACCTCAAGAAGCTCTGCGGCGAAAATTTCCCCGAGTGGATATCCTTCCCACAGTATGAGCAGGTTAGCACTAGTTCAACTGAATTGTCTTTAGTGCGATTTTAGTCGCGTGTTTATTAACTACTACATACAAGAGAAACTAGAATTCACGGACTTGACCACTGGATTCACGAGTGGTAGACTGTAGTACTTGGCATGTCTGTCTTGGAAAGGTTTTTTCTTCACTTAAGTTATATGTACATGTAGGCATCTCGAGAAGCAAAGTGTAGGTGGACCTAGGCAGGTCTGGTACGATTTTCTTGTTTGGTGACCTCGATGAATTACTATTGAAGCCTGTTAGATATTATGTACTCCCTCCATTCCATAACGTGCGCATACAGATGTTTTGAAAGTCAAACCTCACAAATATGGAATGCCAAACATATATCATTAGATTCATCATAACATGTAGTTCCATATTATATATATTTTGTACTGTAGATACAAATAGTTTTCTCTATAAACTTGGTCAAAGTTTGACTTTTCAAAATCTATACACACGACATTATGGAACAGAGGGAGTATCACATTGATGCAGAGGCCGGAGTTTCAATCTCCTTTTTGTAAAAGGTGTCAGATGTCTGAATCACTGAAGGTTTGGGCGCCCTGTCAAATTCCACTTCTTCCGCATCTTTGGATCTCCTCCTCTTCCGAGTCCTCTTCAATCCCTTGCCCATCTTCTCCCCCTGAGGCATCATCCTCCTACCACCTCACCACTCCCCCTTTCTCTTCTGTGCATTTGCATAGAACTCTCCCACCACCTGGGACTGAGTGCACACCCAAGCTTTTTTACTCGCCCACTAGATGCCGACTAATCGCGGAGCCGGTGCAGCAAAAGGCTGTGACCAGGCGATTAATGTTGACTAATCACTGACAAGATCAGGCTAATCACTGAGCTGGAGGCATCGTGACTTGACGTGACTCCGCGGCACGAAAACCTTGACCGCACCGCACCACCTCCTTGCACTACCATACCGCGTCTCGTACAATGCCTACACATGCCGGTGCTGCCCTGCCCACTCTAATATCCACTCCTTTCTTAGGCCATCATCACTTGCCGCCCGTGGCTGATGGTGCGCTGTGCCTCCATGCCTACAACCGACCTTGCTACTGCCTCCATGCCTACAACCGACCTTGCTACTGCCTCCATGCCTACAACCGACCTTGCTACTGCCTCCATGAGGGCACTAATAAATCCGTCCAGTGAACATGATCAAATCTCTTGATGGAGCTCGAGAAGAGGAGAAAAAGAAGGAACGTAAGGATCTTACATCAAACGTATCTGGATCGACAGCTAGATCGTCTCACTGACTCACTCAATGATGCCCAAATAGAAAGACTTTTAATAAAGTAATAATGCCATGATAGGCTAACATGCAGTAATTACATGAAGGGGTAATATTTTAAAGCTCAAGAATTGTTGGTTTGAATTTGCCTAAAGACGAGGACATTTCTATGAGGTGGAGCTTCTATCATCTTCTGCTTAGTATATTTTGTACACGCAGCGAGTTTATGAGAAACTGTTCATGCTTACTTCATTTCTCAACATGATCAATGAATATTCTGCCTACATTTTTTGTTCCCACAGGTGAAATGGCTGAACAAGCATCTCAGCAAACTTTGGCCTTTTGTTTCACAAGTAAGATTTTCTTTTGGCTTCTTAGAAATTAGTAACGTAAATGATAAAATACTTTGCCAATTGGAAAATCCTGCTTGCTAGTAACGGACATGTGATGTCCCTTTATAGCAATTTCGGTCCCTCAGTGTATGCTGTTTCAGCAAGCTGTTGAACTACAGACTGGTTGTTCTTTAATTTTCTGTGCATTCCAGTCCTGGCATTTCATGGGGTATGTTTGATATTCTTTTTGGTTATGTTGATTATGTTGCTAACTTCCTATTACTAGCACAAAACAGCTTGAAATTTTCTCTCACTTTTGTTGCTGCACCGCGAAGATTTACCGAGTGTAACAAAATGATTTTGGCATTTAGAGTATCCCTTCTTTATTCAATCTTTGCATCCTAGACTTGATGATCACGGTCATGAACATAGCGCCTTCTATGCTATTAAGAGCCTATTAAATGTTGTTTGGAGATTCAACTTTGGTGCTGGTCACACCAATTATCATATTTGTATGTATGGATACTATGTCAAAATAATATACTTCAAATTATTTATAGTTTCCACAAAGTGAAATGGTGTCCTAAGCCGTTTCCTTCTGGCCACTGGTAAATAGCATGAATGTGTTGATCAAGACGAATGGTTGTATTCTTTGTTTTAATACAACCCCGTATTCCTGTGCACCTAAGGTTTTTTTCTGTTTTTTATTCTACAGTAATGTCTATATGCCATGTGTGTACTACTAACTATGTTTCTCTTTTGGTTTAGGCTGCAACTGCAGTTGTTAAGGAATCTGTTGAACCCCTGCTAGATGATTATCGACCTCCAGGAATAAAATCTCTGAAGTTCAACAAATTCTCTCTTGGAAATGTCTCGCCAAAGATCGAAGGTCTCATTTTTTGTTTTTCGGATTCTCTAGTATCTAGAATGCACCGATACAGATACGTGTATAAATATCGGGCCGATACAGATACGTAAATTTACCATTTTGGAAAAGCGCCAATTCGGGGATATGTTTTACTATTTTCTTAATTCTCCAAAAAAGTGTATAGAAGCTAGGAACAACAACTGATTTCTCTATAACTGTAACATGGCTCCACAATGGTGCCCTTAGGTTGTAGGTTGAGTAGAAGGATCCATCTGGAGGGGAGGATTAGAGGAGATGAGATCATGAGGGGAGAAAGGAGAAAAGGAAGTGAGCTTATCTACGATTGTCAGCTGAACGGCTTAGTGTACATACCTTGGGAGGTTGTGCCGACCTCAATTGTTGAGCTAGGGGCTAACGCCCATCGGGGAGATGCGCGAGTCGGTGTTGCATCGGTTGCTGCTGCTGGGGTGCGGTCACCACTGTTGCCACATAAGTTGTCGTTGTCAGTCTTTTTCTTAAGGTGGTTTCGGTGCTGGAGTTCCGGTCGCTGTTGTAGTCGCTAATGGCGCCATACTCATAGTTGGCGTAGAGAGCTGTTTGTGGTGCCGACTAGCCGGTGTGGAGGAGCTGTGTCTCTCGTAGCAGGAGGAGCGACCTGGTTTGCATGAAGGTAGGGAAGGGAACCTAAACGGTGACAAGGGTCGAGACGTCAGCAAAGCGTGAGTTGAGGCCACATAGGTAGTCCAGCACGAGCATCTGGTCGGTCATGGGTTGCCTGACGTCTAGAAGTGTTTCATAGAACGACTTAAGGAGATGACACTAGGCGGTGATGGTGAGGTTGCCTTGGGTGAGAACACACAACTCCGCCTCGACTTAGAAGGCGTGGGTTATCTGGTTTATTTAGGAAGAGGTTGTGGATGAGCGTCTATGCCTCATGGGCGGTTATGCCTCATGGGCGGTTGGTTCTCCACCATGATGATGTCGAAGACATCCTCGATGATGGGGCCATACAACCTTGGAGAAGTTCGGCAGCCAGGGTGTCATCATAGACATGACTGGTGAGCTCGTACTTGCCGAAAAGGACGTTGATGAGCATGCTCCACTTCGAGAAGTGGAGGCCTCAAGGTAGAGGATGTCGGGGACATTGACGGCGAGTGAGGCCGACGATGTAGCCGGGACCATGGCGGAGGAGAGTGCCGCGGTCGTTGCATAGAGCCGAGCGAGCGAGGACAGCACACCCATGGTAAATGAGGTGTTCATGGTTTTTGTTTTTGAAAAGGAGGATAACCCCTAGCCTCTGCATCGAGCGATGCACACAACCATCTTTATTGTATTATTCAACAGAGTTTGACAAAATAAATACATGGATCAACCCAAAACCACCTTCCTGGGGATCAAAGTCGCTACACCTACTAGTTTGATGATGTGCCCTTACCACGCACCATCTAATCTGGTGGCCTCACCAAGCCGCCCCACGACGAGTAGAGATCACGAACCGTTCTAGCAGACCCTCAGCGTGCACCGTATGCGCACGCTCCATCTTCTGCCGTCCCAATTTCTAGAGAGATCAATGCATTAACCTTGCCAGGCGCAACTGCCGTCGACGCCACCACGACACCAAACAACGCCACGACCTTGCGCGCGTCCATCAACACACGTCCATCGTCGAGACCCCGCTGCGCCAGGCCGCCGGGACCCGCGTCACTGACGCGGTAGATGCCACACCGCACCACCTCCTGATCCAGATTGCCACCAACGCCAACCCAATGGTGTCCACCAGCAACCTATCTCCCAAGGCGGCGCCTTCAAGAAGAGAACGACTCCGAAGGCGCCGTCACTGCCCGCCGCAGTTAGGGCTTTCACCTGAGAGACAAATGATGGGATGGAGGTAGTAGCAGAACTGACGAACATCTCCATGGAGAAAAAACAGCGCCCTTGGGTGTGCCCGCCGCCGCGGCTGACCAGTGCCGGTGAGGGATTTCTCATCCCCACATCCAGCAACATTCGCATCGAGGACCGGCAAGTGTTGCGACCTAGATCCATACGAAGCACACCAGAGCAGGGGAAGGAATGGAGGTGTCCTGATCTAGATCAGGCACCACCCGCCGAGCCAAGCAGTGCCCCAATTGATCCAGGAGCCTACCCCCGAGCGCACAACATGCTCCCCATCGCCACCTTCCTTGGTTGCGGCCCGGCCTTGCCTCTGGCACCAGTCTCTGGCGGCGGCGAGGAACCAAAGGGAATGGGGGAGGCTAGGCTGCGGCGGCGTGAGATCCACTAGCGAGTCGGGGTGCTGCGGCGGCATGAGATCCACCCAAACGAAACGGTTTCTACATGCAGACTGAGTCGTCTGAGGTGTTCATGGTGGTCATGGGAGATTGGATCGGGAGAGGCATAGCTGGAGGTAGGACCAGTCTGTGGCCGATACCATGCAAAGGAGAAGGGATTTGGGACGTCCAGCTCTCGTATGTTTGTATAGCTTGTACAAGGTGCCTTGCAAGGCAAGAATAGTCAATCACAACAACCGAATATTAACAAAATGGGCTAGAGAGGTAAGGTGAGAGATTGCCTAACACCTATGCATGGTATATAATTTAACAGTCGTCGTAATAAGGTTTGCACCTCAAGATGGCAGCCTGCAATTCAGGCAATTCTGCGCAACTTGTACTCTTGTAGGCTACCTCTTTGCCTCAAATGATTAAACTCATAAAATATACCAACCGCATTTCTTACCTCAAACCTCTCTACAATCTCTTGAGTTCACTCTTGGCAAGATAGATGCTTGTCCCCTATCCAGTAACAAACTGCCCCCCCCCCCTTCCTTCATACTTGCTGCGCTAGGCCCTGAATCAAGAATGCTGTTCCACCCGTCTTAACTTATGGTCAGCAAAGAAAAATGTTACCTCGGTAAAAGCAATTTTAACATGGTCCCTCTTACCTCCTCTTTCCACATGGGAGGTAAGAAGGTAAGAGTTACTCAGACCCACTACTTAATGGAATCAACGGCTCAGATCTATTATATACTCTTGCCTCTCATGTGAAATGAGGATGTAAGAGGGACCATGTTAAGAAACCTTGGTATGAGATACTGGTGCATTTGGGATGTAATTTTTAGTTGTTCTTCAGTTGAGATTATTACTCTGATTCCAGCCAGTTGTGATGTTAATGACCTTATTTTTTCTTTCATGTTTATATTTATATGAGTTCACGTTCCACGTTTACTCATACCACACTAAGCTAAATTTTAATCTCGTTGCTTCTGTACTAAATAAGTATGACTGAAAGATACCATGCGTTGTTATTTGTTGTGAAGGCATCCGTATCCAAAATCTTCAGCCAGGCCAAATCATAATGGATATAGATTTCCGTTGGGGTGGTGATCCAAGCATAATCCTTGCTGTTGATGCTCGAGTTGCATCACTGCCTATTCAGGTTTTGACTGTCTCTCTGTCTTTACTGTGGTTAACCTTGTAGGAGTGAGTTCTTATTAATTATACTTTTTTGTGAACCATCTCTCAGCTCAAGGATCTCCAGGTCTTTACCGTTGTTCGGGTCGTATTTCAACTATCAGAAGAGATTCCCTGCATCTCTGCTGTTGTCGTTGCTCTCCTCGCAGAGGCATGTATCTACTACTAAGCAGTTTTTGTACGAGAAAAATATACAAAAACTGGCAATTTCTTCAGTATATTTTTACTCGTAGCTTCACACAAGAGAACATCTGATTTTGAATTGAAGATAGGAAGAAAAAGAGTATAATGTTAACTGAGATGAGTTTTCAACTTACACACTGGACAACAAAAGCAGAGTGTCTACTCTTTTATTAACTGTGGACTGCTTCGTAATTAAGATGACATAAAATTGGAATTTCTTTGAGAAGATTTATTTGCTTCATTTCCTTGCACTTATTGGTAGTAGTTTGTTTCCCC
>NC_057799.1:274611556-274612669 GCF_018294505.1 Triticum aestivum | reverse complement strand
GCCCCGCCGCCGCCCGTAGCCCCGCCGCCGACCCCGCCCGATGCGGGAGCCGCCCCCGCCGCCGCCGTCCCGCCACCCGAGGTTGACCGCCGCTGCCGCCGGTTTTCTCCGGAAAACCGTGCGTGTTTTTTTAGAAAACCCCGGTTTATTTTTTTATTAGATCGGTTTTATTTTTTCCGGTTTAGTCTATTTCGCGGACGTTCGTCCGTATATTCGTTTTAACGAACGATTTTCGTCGTTTAACCGCAGACAGCGAACGTTCGTTCGTTAGCCTGTTCGTCCGTTTTTCTTTTTCTTGGATTTTTTGCGATTATTTTCGATCGCGATTTCAGATTTGTTTTTCGTTTTAGTATATCGTTTCGCTCGTTTATCGGAATCAGGTGATTCAAGCGCCTAGAGTTTCGTCTCGAAACCCTCTTTCTGATTAACCAACTCAAACAAGTTTTTACTACTGTAAAATTTGACTTAGGTCCAGATTAGTAAACGAAGCTTGTTTCTTTCGCCATTTGAGTTTCGTTGCTTCATTCGATTTGATTCTTTTTGCAAACCGGAGTTCTTAAGTTGAACTTTCTGGTTAGATCTCTTATTTTGAGTTTTATCCATGCACCCTTTGATAGAGGCAAAGGTGTCCCGTCTTTCGATGAGATGATGAATATCGCTTTGATGGAAGTCGACTTTGACGATCCGACTACGAACGTGCGAGGACGTCGCGCCTTAGCAATCGCTAAACCAACTCCGAGAGGTTATCGACCACGCCGGAGCACGATCAACCTGACCACGAGGGTCTGTTTCCTGCGAGCAAACGAAGAACAGGCAAGAAACTGAGATTGCAATCTGGATATTGCGAATATAAGATGAAAGCTTTATTGATCAAGGTGGGGTTCTGTGACGCCTTTGTCTGGTCGCTGAACACAAACGAAGTACGCGAAGTTGCAGCTATGGCGAACTTTTAATCTAAACAAAACCCAAAGTCTAAACGACGCCCTAAGGGCTGTATATATGGAGGAAGAGGGGGGGGAATTTCGTGGCCCTTGAGGAAGGGGTCCGAAACCAACCCTATCTCTTGTTTCCCCACACATACGGACTCTAAAAACAGCCTATACTTATGTATTT
>NC_057799.1:274584190-274606593 GCF_018294505.1 Triticum aestivum | reverse complement strand
AAAAATATTTTTGGTCGCCGAAATTTTGGCCTAAAAACTGCCCGGGGGTCTCCAGACTTTTTTTTTCCGAGACCTACTCAGGCAAGGAAACACGAAACGGAAAATAGATGGATCTCTAAAACAAACCGAATATGAAAAGAACTCGGATTGGTTGTGGATATATGGTGGTAGGATATGGCAGCGGTGGTGGTATATGGTAGCGGTGGTGGTAGATGGATACGGATCGGTGGTGGTAGATGGATACGGAACATATATGGATCTCTAAAACAAACCGACTATGAAAAGAACTCGGATTGGTGGTGGATATATGGCGGTAGTATATGGCAGCGGTGGTGGTATATGGATACGGATTCAAAGCGGTGGCGGATAAGCAATGGTGGTAGATGGCAAGGCGATGATGATGGTGCGGCGGCGGCGTGACAACTTATGACCAGAACTCGAAACTCTAAAAGACTAGACTCTAAGACCAGCAACTTGACACGATGATGCAACCGCAAATTCAACAAAGCAAAAACCCTAAAAAGATTATGCAAAGGCTCAGATTGGTTCGGATATGATGAACTAACCCTAATTTTTTTTTGTGGCTTTTTCGTGGACTGTAGGTATGAAGAACAGACTCGATCTAGACTACGAAAAACTGTAAAATCTCACCGAGCAACCTGGAAATCTGATACCACTTGATAGAGGCAAAGGTGTCCCGTCTTTCGATGAGATGATGAATATCGCTTTGATGGAAGTCGACTTTGACGATCCGACTACGAACGTGCGAGGACGTCGCGCCTTAGCAATCGCTAAACCAACTCCGAGAGGTTATCGACCACGCCGGAGCACGATCAACCTGACCACGAGGGTCTGTTTCCTGCGAGCAAACGAAGAACAGGCAAGAAACTGAGATTGCAATCTGGATATTGCGAATATAAGATGAAAGCTTTATTGATCAAGGTGGGGTTCTGTGACGCCTTTGTCTGGTCGCTGAACACAAACGAAGTACGCGAAGTTGCAGCTATGGCGAACTTTTAATCTAAACAAAACCCAAAGTCTAAACGACGCCCTAAGGGCTGTATATATGGAGGAAGAGGGGGGGAAATTTCGTGGCCCTTGAGGAAGGGGTCCGAAACCAACCCTATCTCTTGTTTCCCCACACATACGGACTCTAAAAACAGCCTATACTTATGTATTTCGAAATTACATGGGCCTGGCCCAATAATAAGGTGACGCAGCACCTAGAATAGCCTCTGGACGAAAGTTATGAAGTAGCATCTTGTATATTTCGTCCAAGGCTTCATGCACGCATTATGGTGGCTTCAACGTCCTGAAATCATCACTTGTAACTCCGTTCTTGTTCCCCATGCGCATGCCATCATCTCCATGCTTGTTCTTGCACCAATGTTCATCCTTCTCAAAGCTAGGCCCTTCATTTGTAAGCAAAACAAATGTATCCAATTTAGGCAGCATCATATTCTCATGAACATTAGAATCATTAGCAAGAAACGAAAGTACCTGGTAATTTAATTGGCGTGCGCGAGCTCTAGTAATTGGTCCAGTATGTATAGCAGCAGGGCCTGTGGGTGTAATAATTGTATTGATGTCCTCATCATCCTCCCCTTCTTGAAATGAAGTCGTCCTCGACGGAAGCTCATCTTCCTCACCCAAATAAGGCTTCAAATCTGCAATATTAAAAGTGGGACTAACCCCAAAATCTGCAGGCAGCTCAAGTTTATATGCATTATCATTTATTTTCTCTAACACCTTAAAAGGACCATCAGCACGTGGCATTAGCTTTGATTTGCGCAAATCAGGAAATCTATCCTTACGCAAATGTAACCAAACAAGATCTCCAGGTGCAAACACAACATGTTTTCTACCCTTATCTCCAGCAAGTTTATTTTTTTTTCCCGAGACCTACTCAGGCAAGGAAACACGAAACGGAAAATATATGGATCTCTAAAACAAACCGACTATGAAAAGAACTCGGATTGGTGGTGGATATATGGCGGTAGTATATGGCAGCGGTGGTGGTATATGGATACGGATTCAAAGCGGTGGCGGATAAGCAATGGTGGTAGATGGCAAGGCGATGATGATGGTGCGGCGGCGGCGTGACAACTTATGACCAGAACTCGAAACTCTAAAAGACTAGACTCTAAGACCAGCAACTTGACACGACGATGCAACCGCAAATTCAACAAAGCAAAAACCCTAAAAAGATTATGCAAAGGCTCAGATTGGTTCGGATATGATGAACTAACCCTAATTTTTTTTTGTGGCTTTTTCGTGGACTGTAGGTATGAAGAACAGACTCGATCTAAACTACGAAAAACTGTAAAATCTCACCGAGCAACCTGGAAATCTGATACCACTTGATAGAGGCGAGGGTGTCCCGATCTTTCGATGAGATGATAACTATCGATTTGGTGGAGACGACTTTGACGATCCGACTACAAACGTGCACGATGTTGCGCCTTATCAATCGCTAAACCAATCTCCTGAGGTTACTGACGATGCCGGAAGCACGATCAGCCTGACCACGAAGGTCTATTCCTGCAAGCAATCGAAGAACGAGCAAGAATATGATAATGCAATCTGAATATTGCGAATATATATGAAGTATTGATAGTGGTGGGGATCCGTAAGCGGTCTTGGTCTGGTCGTTGGACACAAACGAAGTACACGAAGTTGCAATGGCTAACTTTTAACTAAACAAATCCCCAAAGTCTAAACGATGCCCTAAGGGCTGTATATATGGAGGAAGAGGGGGGGAATTTCGTGGCCCTTGAGGAAGGGGTTCGAAACCAACCCTATCTCTTGTTTCCCCACACATACGGACTCTAAAAACAGCCTATACTTATGTATTTCGAAATTACATGGGCCTGGCCCAATAATAAGGTGACGCAGCACCTAGAATAGCCTCTGGACGAAAGTTATGAAGTAGCATCTTGTATATTTCGTCCAAGGCTTCATGCACGCATTATGGTGGCTTCAACGTCCTGAAATCATCACTTGTAACTCCGTTCTTGTTCCCCATGCGCATGCCATCATCTCCATGCTTGTTCTTGCTCCAATGTTCATCCTTCTCAAAGCTAGGCCCTTCATTTGTAAGCAAAACAAATGTATCCAATTTAGGCAGCATCATATTCTCATGAACATTAGAATCATTAGCAAGAAACGAAAGTACCTGGTAATTTAATTGGCGTGCGCGAGCTCTAGTAATTGGTCCAGTATGTATAGCAGCAGGGACTGTGGGTGTAATAATTGTATTGATGTCCTCATCACCCTTGCTTGATTGCTTATGTGTGTATTGTTTGTTTGCATAGAGTACCCGGAGTGCGAAGCGTGCTACTACGAGTCTCTAGGTTTCACGGATCATCAGCAAGGCAAATAACACTTTGATCATACCTCTTTACCACCCAGTTTTATTGCATTAGATCAATCCTCAAACTATTGCATGATTAGGATCTGATTAAAATGTGGGTTTTGGGAAGTAGTTGAGGTAGTACCTATTGCCCTGTTTATATCAAACCATTGGGAGTTACTTCTACGTTTGCTTATATTGCTATGCTATGCTCGTAGACGTGGATTGGGTTTGAGTGAATTTTTCCATGACAGATGTGAGATTGTTAATTAATGGTTCAACTTAAGGTGGCTACTTTAATTTACATCTGGGTGGATTGAGGCACCTGGAGAACCCAGTGTTGCCTGTATTTTTGGATATGCCGGAGTACCCGTGTGATTATCCTATGGACTGCCACCCAGACTCAAAGGGATCATGAGATTATTAATGCTAGAAACTTTTGTGTGCATCCATAAGCTATTATGGGCTCTAGCATAGTTGAGTAGGTTACATGACCTCTTGAAGAGGTGGGCTAGCAGATGTAGGGGAAAGTAGGTGTAACTATCCACCCGGAGTAAAGAGTATTGTTTCTGAAAGACTGTGTCTCGGTCATCCGTTTCTCAAACACCATGTAGTGCGAGAAATCAAGCGGAGGCGATCGAGCCTTGTGGGGAAAAGTGCGCAAACCGCTGCAGAGTGTACAATCTAATCATGGTTAGCCGTGTCCCCGATTATGGACATCTTGAGTATCTAGTTCTTGGATTATCTTGTGAATCTCATCATCATGTTACTTAATTTAATTTGATTGGGTTAATCACGTTCTTAATTGGGATTGAGTTGGAGGTACCTTCTCAATGTTTAACAACCACCATGATAGTTAAATAAAATTTATTCCTTTGTGGTAGGGAAAAATTGGCTTTTCGCAAAACTGTAACCATAAAGCTTTCCACCAGCCAAATATGCATGTAGTGATAGCATTATTCTGTTCATTACTCTCTATGTGTTACATTGCCAGCATATTCCATGTGCTGACCCGTTTTTGGGCTGGAATGTATCATGTTGCAGACTTTTCAGACGACGAGTAAGGTGCCATAGGTTGTGGTCTTATACTCAGTGATGCCGTTGGAGTTGATGGACTCACTTTATCTTCCAAGCCTTCCGCTGTTATCGTTTTTAGATGGCCTTAAGCCGTATTTATTGTATTAAGTTCTCTTTTGAGACATTTGATGTAATAAGTGTGTGATTGCTACTCTGTATAAAACCTTCAAGTACTGTGCGTGTCAGCATTACCGATCCAGGGATGACACAGATGCACAGAGACTATATTGTTTGAGGTCTGGTCGCTACACTCTGCATGGCACTTCTTCAACTGAGATACATGAAACACATTATGAACTCCTGACAAGGATTCTGGCAACTCCAGCTGATAAGCTACCTCTCCTCTATGCTCCAAGATCTTGTAAGGCCCCACAAAACGTGGTGCTAATTTACCTTTGATTCCAAGCCTCTTAATTCCATGAAGTGGTGAAACTCGAAGATATGCGCGGTCTCCTACCTTGTATGTCACCTCCTTACGTTTTGCATCTGCATAACTCTTCTGCCTGGACTGTGCTATCTTTAGCCTGTCACGAATCAACTTGACCTTCTCCTCAGCATCCCTAATCAAGTCTGGTCCAAAGAACTGACGTTCTCCAACCTCATCCCACATCAACGGTGTCCTGCACTTCCTACCATACAATACCTCAAATGGTGCCATCTTCAGGCTAGCATGATAACTGTTATTATATGAGAACTCTGCATAAGGTAAATTATCATCCCAACTGGACCCATAGTCCAAAGCACAAGCTCTCAACATATCCTCCAAAATCTGATTTACCCTCTCTGTCTGCCCATCTGTCTGTGGATGGAAAGTTGTACTGAACTCCAGCCTGGTGCCCAAGGATTCATGCAACTGACGCCAAAATTTGGATGTGAACTGAGTACCTCTATCAGACACTACCTTCCTTGGAACTCCATGCAGACAAACAATTTTAGACATATAAATCTTTGCTAGCTGAGCACTGGTATAAGTAGTCTTTACTGGGATGAAGTGAGCAACTTTAGTCAAACGATCAACAACTACCCAAATAGAATCATAACCTGATCGAGTCCTGGGTAGACCTGTAATGAAATCCATACCAATCTCATCCCACTTCCAATCAGGTATAGGCAATGGCTGTAACAAACATGTTGGTCTCTGATGTTCCGCCTTAACTCTCTGGCACACATCACATGTTGCAATATACCCAGCAATCTCCCTCTTCAGGCTAGGCCACCAAAATCTTTCCCTCAAATCCAAATACATCTTAGTATTACCTGGGTGAATAGAATAAGGTGAATCATGCGCCTCCTGAAGAATCAACTTCCTGATATCTGCATCTTGAGGTACACAAATACGCTTCTCAAACCATATGGCTCCATGTTCATCCTCACGGAAACCTTCTGCCTTACCTTTAACCATATTCTCTTTTATCTCAGCAATCTCCTTATCATTCTTTTGAGCTTCTCTGATCCTGTCAAGCAAAGTAGGCTTTACCTCAAGTGTTGCTAAATATCCCTTAGGAACCATCTCCAACCTGAGATTCCTGAACTGTTAACATAACTCGGGTGGCATAATATCAATATTAATTGCATTAGCATGGCTCCTACGACTCAATGCATCAGCAACAACATTAGCCTTACCAGGATGATACTGCACATTCAAATCATAATCTTTAATAAGCTCCAACCATCTCCTCTGCCTGAGGTTCAAATCCTTCTGAGTAAAAATATACTTCAAGCTCTTATGATCAGTAAATATATCACAATGACTACCAATAAGATATGGCCTCCAAGTTTTCAATGCATGCACAACTGAGGCTAACTCCAAATCATGTGTAGGATAATTATGCTCATGATTCTTAAGCTGACGTGAAGCATATGAAACAACTTTACCTTCATGCATCAAAACACTCCCAAGTCCTTGATGAGAAGCATCACAATATACCTGGAAGTCCTTATGTATATCCGGCAGAGTTAAGACTGGTGCTGTAACCAAACGCTGCTTCAACTCCTGAAAACTGGCTTCACATTCATCAGTCCAAACAAATTTCTTCTCTTTCTTCAGCAATTCAGTCATAGGCTTTGCGATCTTGGAAAAGTTCTCAATAAACCTCCTGTAATAACCTGCAAGGCCCAAAAAGCTGCGAATCTCTCCGACTGTCGTGGGTGTCTCCCACTCTGTAACTGCAGCAACCTTAGATGGATCAACTGCAACTCCATTACCTGACACAACATGTCCAAGGAAAGCTACCTCATCCAGCCAAAACTCACATTTGCTGAACTTGGCATACAACTGATGTTCCCTCAGTTTCTCCAATACCAAACGCAGATGCACCTCATGCTCTTGCTTATTCTTGGAGAATATCAATATATCATCAATGAAAACAACCACAGATTTATCCAAGAACTCCATAAACACCTTGTTCATCATATTCATGAAGTATGCAGGAGCATTAGTCAATCCAAATGACATAACAGTATATTCATACAACCCATACCTCGTAGTAAAAGCAGTCTTTGGAATATCTTGCTCACGAATCTTCAATTGATGATAACCAGAACGAAGGTCAATCTTAGAAAACACAGTAGCTCCCTCCAACTGGTCAAACAGATCATTTATCATAGGCAAAGGATACTTATTCTTAATTGTTACCTCATTCAGAGAACGATAATCAACACACATCCTCAAGGTCCCATCCTTCTTCTCCACAAACAAAACTGGAGCTCCCCAAGGTGATGAACTTGGGCGAATAAATCCTTGTGCCTGCAATTCTCTTATCTGCTTCTTCAATTCCTCCAACTCTTGAGGAGGCATTCTATACGGTCTCTTTGCAATAGGTCCAGTGCCCGGTATTAAATCAATAAGAAACTCAATATCTCTATCTGGTGGCATACCTGGCAAATCCTCTGGAAACACATCTGGATAATCTCTCACGACTGGCACCTCTTCCAGGCTACCCCCCTCAAGAGAGTTCACATGTACCTGCTTATGCTTATACTTACATACATATTTGATCCTCTTCCCTCCTGGTGCACTGAGAGTAATAGATCGACTGGCACAATCAATAAGACCCTCATACTTGATCATCCAGTCCATACCCAAAATAATATCCAGACCTTGTGACTTCACTATAATTAAATCTGTAGGAAAAACATGCTTCCCAATAGACAAAGGCATCTGAAAACAACCCAAACTTGCTACCATCTCAGCCCCCGGAGAACTTACTAGAATAGGTGACTTAAGTACTACGGTAGACACCTTATGTTTATCCACAAATACCCATGATATGAATGAATGTGATGCACCAGAATCAAAAAGAACAAGCGCAGGTATTGAATTGATCAAAAACTTACCAATCACTGCATCAGGTTCATTGTAGACCTCCTCCACATTAACATGGTTGACATGACCCCTTTGGATGGGGTTTGGCTTGCTCACTCCTGAATTCCCATTACCGTTCTTGGTCTCTGAACAAGCATTGGAGTAGTGGCCCATCTGCCTACACTTATAGCACTGAACCTGACTAATATCCCTCTGCACAGGCATACTCTGGTGGCTCTAGTTATTATTCCCTCCATTACCATTACCATTACCATTACCTCTACCATTGCCATTGTTACACTTGTGCCCATTGTGATGATGGTGGCCATTATGGTTGTGGCCATTCCCTCCATGGTGATTATGATGCCCATTACCTCCATGATGATTATGTCCATTACCTCCATTACCATGATATGAAGTGCGTGGCTTCTGCTATGGTCCTGAATTATACCTGTTATTGTTGTTGTACTTCCTCTTGCGATTCTCTATGGCCTGTTGCTTTCCCTCCAGCACAATAGCCTTATCAATCAGGTCCTGACAATTCCTAAAAGTGGCCACTGTCAACTGAAGGCTCAACTCATCATTAAGGCCCTCCAAGAATTTCTCCTGCGTAGCTGCATCAGTGTTAACATCATTAGGAGCATAACGTGCAAGATTATTAAATTCCTCCACATACGCATTAACTGTGCGACCTCCCTGGCGCAAACTGCGGAACTCCTTCTTTTTCAGACTCATAGCACCAGCAGACACATGTGTAGCACGAAAAGCATCCTGAAACTGAGGCCATGTGATAGTAGCAATGGGATAAGTGACCAAGTAGTTGTCCCACCAAGCTGCAGCAGGACCCTCCAACAAATGTGAGGCAAACCTCACCCTCTCTGCATCTGTGCATCCAACCGTCTCCAGGTTCCTATTGACTGCACGGAGCCAGTCATCAGCCACAATAGGTTCAGGGGAACTGAAGAACCTCTGAGGATTCAACCTCAAGAACCTGGTAAGCATATCCACTGGTGGAGGTGGCGGTGGATTGTTGTTGTTATTGTTGTTGTTCTGGTTCTGGACAAGCAACTGGATCAACTGAGCTTGTCCCTGAAGCAACTGCTGCATGTATGGCGGTACATCATTGCCATTGTTGTCTCCTCCTGCAGCATTACGCCTATTATCACGCCTCGGCGGCATCTAGTGGGAAAGCATAGAAGAGTTATAGATATAATAGGGCCAAACGCTATGTATATATAAATATATTCTACCCATATGCATAATATGATCAAATATGATCAAGCCAACAAAACACAACAACGAATAACACCACCAAACACACAAACAACAAACAATATGATAATATTATATATATATATATATATATATATATATATACATATATATATATAGTCGAATAATTTCGACACTAAGCAATTTAACAAACAACTACCAATCAAGCAAACAATCTAGTATCTTCATACCACGAAAGTGGGCATAATCAGATACGCTAACACGATAACGTTGCAATATAAAGCAAGCATGAATGGTGGTCTCAGCACTAGTTCCTACTTAACTGTTCAAGATACTTGAGGGGGTTAACTAATAAACAGCAAGAAGTATAGCTGGTTTATAAAATAATGTTCACTCCTATGGCTTTTCTAATCCATTTTCTAGGGTCACGTCCTACAGTCAACACACTGCTCCGATACCATCTGTAACGACCAAACCTCGAAGGATTTGAGTCTCTGTGCTTACTGTGCTAGTCCCTGGATCGAACTCGCTAGCACACACAGTATAGATGAATACCAGAATAGCAAGTGCATCATTTATTACAACGTATGATCCAGAATGTATAAAATAAACAATCTGCATAGCACTTGGCTAGCTTTATTCAATCAAACAACGGAAAGTAGCAGAAAATAACGATGAGTCCCATCATAGCCCACTGGCGATGCTGAGTGCAGACTCGCGACCCTAACGGTACCTTACTCTTCGTCTGAATATCCTGCAACATGAGACGTTCCAGCCATATAGGTCAATACTTGGAATGTATTGGCAAGTTACACAGGAGTAATAATATAGCAGACCTACATGTATATGCATAATATAACAAAAGGAAGGATTGAGGGTTTATTTTGCAGAAAGCTGATTTTGTCCTCATAACTACCTAATAGTCAAATTTTTATTTAGTTCTTTTATTACTACAATTAAATAAACAAGGTTGAGTTGGCAAAATCAACTCCAACCTACCCTTTAATAAGTTGCCCAACAAATTTATTAAGTGTCACATCTGCCAAGATCATCCAACAACTGTAATGGCATAGTCGCTCAAATTTACCCATAACCGGGGGCACGGCTAATCATGATTAGTTTTAATACTCTGCAGAGTTTTGCACACTTTACCCACTAGACTCAACCCGAAGATTGAGACGAAGTCTTTCAGAAGCAGTCACCTCCACCCCCGGCAGCCGGTACACCTACTCATATCTACATCTGCTAGCTTACCTGGGCGAGGATCCCACAACCTACTCAACTAAGCCAGAGCCCATTTAGCTAGTGGTTGCGCATGGAAGCTACTAGTCACTAAGTCTGTCTGATCTTTTTGAGCCTGGGCGGCCGTCCACTTACATTCAGAGGGTATAAACCATGATGTTCTTGAAACCACCCTTCAATACCAATTCCGCCCAGAGGTGAATTAAGTCCTTAATTGCTACTCAATTTGTTATATTTATAATCCTCACATAAGCTCATTGAATACACGAACCACCCCCGTCTACAAAGCATAGCAAGCTACAACTACCACGATTTGCAAAACACGGGAAGATAGCTCAACAACATAGCAAAATTTATATATTAATCCTATACATGCATATATTCATAGTGTGATATAACTACATGCATAGAAAACAATAGGTAAAGGATGATCAACATGTAACTTGCCTTGGTTCTGGTTCAGAAAGTCACACTCCTGACAATAGCTCGCGTCGCACACCGGACAATCCACACGTTTCACACAATTCAACAAATCAATCATCGGAACACGAATAGAACCAAAATAAAACCAACAGCAAGAAAACCATTTTTGAAACTCAACAACAGCAGCATAACAGCACCTAAATTGCACTACGGTCACAACGCAAAAAGAATCACTTAAAACCGACAAACGGTTTGAGAGTTATGGCCTCCGGAAGTTTTAATTCAAACTCGAACGAATCCAAATTTGAAAAGTGCAAACATGTGAGATTTTGGTACTGTAATAAAGTGCTGGTTTTTGTGAGTGCACAGGAAAAAGAATCACCTAATTTGGACATATAGGTTAAAAGATATAGCTAGTTGAAGTTTTGGTGAAAATCTGAAAATAAAACAAAAGAAAACTCTGTTCTGGAAACACTATAGCGGTTACTGTGGCATTTACTATAGCGGTGCCAAGTGTTAACGCGTGATTGGCTGGAAAATTTGCATGCACGCGTGCTCACCAGCAAAGCAGACAAAACGGCGGCGGCTTCGGGCGTCGGCGTCGGCGGCTCTCCGGCGAAGACGAAGCGATGGACGGGTGCGACGGTGAGTAGCGGAGGCGTAGGTGAGGTCGGGCGGCGACGGGGCGTCCTCTGCGGGCAGCAACGGCAACGGGAACGGCGGTGTGCTCCAGCGGCGGCGGCGTTCGGCTGCGTCTCTGGCAACAAAAAGGTGTTAGAAGAGTGCGGCGTTGAAGGGGGAATTGAACGGAGCAGGCGGTGAGGCTCGACGCGTTCTTACGACGACGGCAGCGTCCGGCGACTTGGAGCTCCTCCGGCGAGATCCAATCGAGCTCGGCAAGGCGTGCGGTCGAGGAAATGATGGGGTAAAAGTTCGGTAGGGTTCCTCTGGGATTCTCCTCGCGCGTGAAGTCTCCGGGGTGCACGGGGTCGAACCAGGCGCCGGATTGGTCCAGGTCGGCCTCGGCGTGCGCGCGGCGCGGCTGCGTCCGGCTCAGGGTGGAAGATGGGTGCGGGGTCCACCCGTTAGCGAGAGAGGGGCAGCGGATCGGGTGCGGGTCTGGCGAGCGGTGTGGCGGCGCGTACCGCTTCGCGAGGAAGGTGGGCCGCAGCGGTGTGGTGCGCCGCTGCTGGGCCGGCTGGCTGGCTGGCTGACCGGCTCGCTTTTTTTTAACAGAAGCAGCAGCAGAAAACAAAATAAATAAAATAACATACACAATATAAAATCTAAATAAAAATACCTAGACACACAGTAAAAATAGCCCTATAGCTATAAACTACAGGAACACTAGTTCCAATTCTAATGCAATTTTGGAAATTCATTTTGATGCAAAAGGCCACACAAACAATAAAATAACACACAATTAAAATATTTTGGAGATTGAAAAAAAATTACCAGAACATATCAAACGAACTGGAAATAATATTCTTCACACTATGAACATTTTAAAACAGGGGAGAAGTCATGTTATCTCTGCTCCAATAAATTGCCTTTAGTTGCATAATGATTCGAATATTGCAGAAAGACAAATAATGCAATAAAAATATGATATGCATATGAATGATCTAATAACATCCTAATTAGGAAAATTGGGATGTTACATGGTCTCTCTCAAACAACCCTGCAACCAAATAACAAAGAGTCTCTTGTGTCCCCAACACACTCAATACAATGGTAAATTGTATAGGTGCACTAGTTCGGCGAAGAGATGGTGATACAAGTGCAATATGGATGGTAGATATAGGTATTTGTAATCTGAAAATATAAAAGCAGCAAGGTAGCAAGTGGTAAAAGTGAGCACAAATGGTATTGCAATGCGTTGAAACAAGGCCTAGGGTTCATACTTTCACTAGTGCAAGTTCTCTCAACAATAATAACATAGTTGGATCATATAACTATCCCTCAACATGCAACAAAGAGTCACTCCAAAGTCACTAATAGCGGAGAACAAACGAAGAGATTATTGTAGGGTACGAAACCACCTCAAAGTTATCCTTTCTTATCGATCTATTCAAGAGTCCGTAGTAAAATAACACGAAGTTATTCTTTCCGTTCGATCTATCCTAGAGTTCGTACTAGAATAACACCTTAAGAGACAAATCTACCAAAACCCTAATGTCACCTAGATACTCCAATGTCACCTCAAGTATCCATGGGTATGATTATACGATATGCATCACACAATCTCAGATTCATCTATTCAACCAACACAAAGAACTTCAAAGAGTGCCCCAAAGTTTCTACCGGAGAGTCAAGACGAAAACGTGTGCCAACCCCTATGCATAGATTCCCAAGGTCACGGAACCCGCAAGTTGATCACCAAAACATACATCAAGTGAATCAATAGAATACCCCATTGTCACCACGGGTATCCCACGCAAGACATACATCAAGTGTTCTCAAATCCTTAAAGACTCAATCCGATAAGATAACTTCAAAGGAAAAACTCAATCCATTACACGAGAGTAGAGGGGTCAAACATCATAAGATCCAACTATAATAGCAAAGCTCGCGATACATCAAGATCATGCCAAATCAAGAACACGAGAGAGAGAGAGAGAGAGATCAAACACATAGCTACTGGTACATACCCTTAGCCCCGAGGATGAACTACTCCCTCCTCGTCATGGAGAGCACCGGGATGATGAAGATGGCCACCGGTGAGGGATCCCCCCTCCGGCAGGGTGCCAGAACAGGGTCCCGATTGGTTTTTGGTGGCTACAGAGGCTTGCAATGGCGGAACTCCTGATCTAGGTTATGTTCTGGAAGTTTGGGTATATATAAGAGGTTTTGGCGTCGGGAACAAGTCAGGGGGGTCTCCGAGGCAGCCACGAGGTAGGGGGCGCGCCCAGGGGGTAGGGTGCGCCCCCCACCCTCGTGGGTGCCTCGGGACTCTTCTGGCACATCTCCGATACTCTGTGGGCTTCTTCTGGTCAAAAAATAATCTCCGTCAATTTTCAGGTCAATTGGACTCCGTTTGGTTTTCCTTTTCTGCAATACTCAAAAACACGGAAAACAGAAACTGTTACTGGGCTCTAGGTTAATAGGTTAGTCCTAAAAATCATATAAAATAGCATATAAAACATCCTAGATGGATAACATAATAGCATGGAACAATCAAAAATTATAGATACGTTGGAGACGTATCAACGGCAGGAAGGATCCGGTTGAGGACAAGCCCGCCGAGGCACCACCAAAGCGTTGACGTCAGCGGCGCCGCTCAAAATTGCGTCGCGAAAAAGACAGCAATACCGACACCAGAGACAATAACACTCCGGAGAATGCCGAAGACCCTGAAGCCCCTGTCGAACCAACATCCGATCAGGATGATTGGGAGGAAGCGCAAGTTAACCCTGACGATCCGGTCGGGAACGAGGACTCGGAGGATAGTAACTATCTACCAATCTCCGAGGATGATGTGAGCCTCGGCGACGAAGACTTCATCGTGCCAGAGGAGCCACTTGAGCAGGAGCGCTTTAAGCGCCAACTAATCGCTACTGCAAGAAGCCTAAAAAAGAAGCAGCAACAGCTCCATGCCGAACAGGATACACTCAACGACAGATGGACCCAGGTCCTGGCTGCCGAAGAGTATGGCCTTCAACACCCAGCAAAGAGTTATCCGAAGCATTGGCTACTACCGCAATTTGACGACGAGGCCCTCGAGTCCATACCGTCAAGACATGACCATGCTGATGAACCAGACCGGCCACCACGTGGGCGAGATAAAGCGGCCACCCATGCCGAACATCAACCCGCACCACCTCACCGTAGAGGTAGAGAGAAGCGGCTACAAGATACAACTACGACCTATGACAGGACCTGGACAACAGAGCAGGCCAAACCAGATCAATCTATGGATCAAGGGGGCGTGCCCCAACGCGAGCAGACGGCCATCAGGCCTGGCGCGACAGGCACAACCTCACCCGGGCTGAAAACCGCATACGGACTTCTTCCGAACTGCGTCGTGACGTTGCCCATTACAGAGGCGCCGCACACCCCTTATGCTTCACCTATGAGGTAATGGAGCACCAGTTCCATGAAGGGTTTAAACCCGTGAACATTGAATCATACGATGGAACGACAGATCCCGCAATATGGATCAAAGATTTTCTTCTCCACATCCACATGGCTCGCGGTGACGATCTCCATGCCATCAAGTACCTCCCCCTAAAACTCAAGGGACAAGCACAACACTGGTTAAACAACCTCCCAGAAAACTATATTGGCAGCTGGGAAGATTTGGAAGATTCCATTAGAGACAACTTCCAAGGTACCTATGTTCGGCCCCCAGACACCGATGACCTCAGTCACATAGTCTAGCAACCCGGAGAGTCCGTTCGGAAACTCTGGACCAGGTTCTTAATTAAAAAGAACCAAATTGTCAATTGTCCGGACGCCGAAACCCTTGCGGCCTTTAAACACAGCGTCCGGGACGAGTGGCTCGCCCGACACCTCGGCCAAGAAAAACCGAAGTCTATGGCAGCCCTCACCGCACTTATGACCCACTTTTGCACGGGAGAAGATAGCTGGCTAGCTCGTAGAAGCAACAGCACCAGCGACCCTGGCACCTCGGAAGCCAGAGATGGCAACGGCAAGCCACGACGCAATAGACTCAAGCGTCGAAGCAACAACGAAGATACCGAAGACACGGCGGTCAACGCCGGATTCAGTGGCTCCAAACCCGTTCAGCGGAAGAAGCCATTCAAAGGAAACAAAGACGGTCCATCCAGTTTGGACAGAATACTAGATCGGCCCTGCCAGATTGATGGCACCCCTGACAAGCCTGCCAATCATACCAACAAAAATTGTTGGGTCTTCAAATAGGCCGGTAAGCTAAACACCGAACACAAGGGGAAAGGGCCGCCCATCGAGGACGACGATGAAGAGCCTCGCCCACCAAACACAGGGGGACAGAAGAAATTTCCCCCCGAGGTAAAAACGGTGAACATGATATATGTTACACATATCCCCAAAAGGGAGCACAAGCGTGCACTAAGGGACGTCTATGCCATGGAGCTAGTCGCCCCAAAATTTAACCCATGTTCAGCCTGTCCTATCACTTTTGATCGCAGAGACCATCCGACCAGTATCCATCATGGAGGTTCGGCAACATTGGTCCTCGATCCAATTATCGATGGATTCCATCTCACGCGAGTCCTTATGGACGGCGGCAGCAGTCTTAACCTGCTTTATCAAGACACTGTCCGTAAAATGGGCATTGAAACGTCAAGAATCAAGCCCACCAAAACCACCTTTAAAGGAGTGATACCCGGCGTAGAAGCCTACTGCACAGGGTCCATAACGCTGGAGGTAGTCTTCGGCTCACCGGATAATTTCCGAAGTGAAGATTTGATCTTCGACATCGTCCCTTTCCGCAGTGGCTATCACGCACTGCTCTGACGAACCGCTTTTGCCCGTTTCAATGCGGTCCCGCACTATGCCTATCTGAAGCTCAAGATGCCCGGACCACGCGGCATTATAACAGTCAATGGAAACATGGAGGCTCCCTCCGTACTGAGGAGCATACTGCGGCCCTCGCAGCTAAAGTGTAGGGTGGCCTTATTAAGTCGAATACTACATCGGCAGTCAAGCCCCCGGACACTATCAAATGAGTCCGGTCTACCCTGTAGAACGACAGTCCGGCTCGTCCAGAGCTAGATTAGCAATTTGGCCTCCATCAAAACCCAACCTGATTGCGGCATACGTACCGCGCGTACATAACTACGCACTAAAGATACCATGGGGAAGGACGGAGGCACGCTAAAAACAAAGTCCACAATACGGCTCGACCCTATCCGGACCTTCATATTCTTCCTTTTCTTCTTATTTCTATTTTTCAGGTTCTTTACAACCCACATCACCTTTCGATGGTACCAAGGGCCCTTTTTCAGGCCCCTCATGTATACTCGATCGTTGATCCTCTTAAAGGATCATATACCAAGGCGAAAAGTGGCGCAGACGTGCGGCAGAGTGTCCAAAGGATCTTCAAGATCACCTTTTCCTTTTTTAGGACCTGTATACAACGTTCCCTTGTTCACAAATTCTTGGCATGTAAAATAGCCTCGATGCTTATGGCATCCTTTTTAAAAATACGTTTGGACGTATCAATCAAACTATAATGGAAACAGTTTCGCCCAACCCTGTTCTGTATTGGCTTATTTCCTAATCTGTATTCCCTCTTTGCGTCAGATTGTCATATACAACTCGGCATGACTTAAATCGCCAGGGGCTCTATCCGGCCACATATACTTCTCAAAAAAAAAGAAATCCCAACACTTTTGTAGTATACTTCGGCGTCCCGAATATGGCATTATATGCATCGGCTCCGAATCATGTCTTTGGTCAATAGTTGGGTTGCCCGGCTCCTGTGGTTACCACCTTACGTTCCGCTTGTTCGGCTAAGGTAGTAAAGGGAGAACTACTGTGATAGTGTTTCTGGTTCTTTTGGTCAAACATCTCAGTTGATAAAGCCAAAAACTGACTGCCATGATACGGCGAGAGCTGGTCAGCTATTCGGCGACTTAATATAAATCTCTTGTGATTTTCTCCGTATTATATGAAGGACTGGCTTCAGTTCAGTCATGCGCCTAAGGCGTCCCAGTTCGGACAGCCGCACGTGCACCAGGAGCTAGTTCTTAGCCCCACTGTCAAAATCCTATGGCTAAGTGAAAGTGCTAAAGTCGCATAGTCTGATTGCCTGGTTTGCTACGTAAGTCACCTCCTTTACGGACCAAGACGTTGGGTCAAGAGTGATTACACGTTATTCCGAACACCCCCGTAGCATCTACGTGGGGGCTGAAGCCAACGACTGGCAAACTTTCAGAATAATAAAATACGGCCGCACAGGAGGTAAGTAATTCAGACAAAAAGCATAAATATATTACAAAGCTTTAATTCATAACAAAACGTCTGGGCAGTTCGGATGCATTCACTCGAACATAATATCCTTCAAGCCTTGACCCTCTATCAAATGTGCACCCTCTAGGACGTCTTCGAAATAGCGCTCCGGCTTGCGGTGGTCCTTGCCTCCGGCCGGGCCCTCAACTGCCACGAGGGCGGCCTTCATTTTCGCCCAGTGCATCCTAACACGAGAAAAGGCCATCCGCGCACCTTCTATGCACGCCGACCGCTTGGCTGCGTCAATTCGGGGCAGCGCGTCGACAAGCCGCTGCACCATGCCAAAGTAGCTACTAGGGATGGGTTCACTTGGCCACAGCCGGACTATGACGTCCCTCATGGCGAATCCGGACGTCCTATGCAGCTCGGCCCACTGCGTCATCTAGTCGTTCAACAGCGCTGGGTGCTCCTGCGCCGCAAACTGTCACCAGAATAGCTTCTCCGTCGTGTGCTCGTCCTGGGCCCGAAAAAACTGCCGGCATCGGTGGCACTCTTCGAAAGATCTGCAAAGGCGTCTGGAGAACTCCATAGTCGAGTGAGCAAGGCATATCTTTGACCGCCAAATTTAGTCTGTAAAAGAAAGGGCTTACCAACCGCTATCTGTTCGGCTTGCCGGATCTCCTCGCGAGCTGCTCGGGATTCGGTCCGCGCCCTCTTGGCCTCTTGAAGGGCCTTTGGCGAGATCAGTCGACTGTGCTTTATTCTTCTCCTCTAGGGACTCGCACTTGCTGGCGGCGTCCTTGAGCGCCTGCTCCATTTTAGTCACCCGCTGCTCGTACTGGCGGTGGACGACCTGTTCGGACTTCAAGTCCTCGGCTGCTTTATCAGCGGCCGCTTTGTTCACCCTTGCCTGCTCCTTGGCCTGGGCAAGTTCACCCCTGAGGGTCTCAACCGCAGTAGCACTGCCTGCAATCATACACATAGCAGCACATGAGCTTCGACTCAGAGTCTGCATATCAATACAGGCATGAACGAGATATTTGAAACATACTTTGCGCCTCATCAAATCTCTGGTTGATGCGGATGAGATCCTCATCAGCCAGCCCCAGCTTACGCTTGAGCTCGGATACTTCCGCGGCCTGGGCAGTTGCCGCTAACAGTGAATCATGCCTCTCAAAATAGAAAGGTACATTATCTCCTGCGAATATTATTGATCCTCTGTTCAGCCTTTCTCCAAAAACCGAACAGAGTCTCAGGGGCTACTATCTATACACGCGCATATTTTGCATATGACAAGCGGCTAAAAATATTACGTTGCATACCTCGACGCATGTTAGTAGGTTGGTAAAGGCTTCGTTCAGCCCGCTTTTGGCGGACTGAACCTTCTCAACCACCATGCCCATCAGGGTACGGTGTTCTTCCAAAACGGACACACTACATAGTGCGTCCAACAGAGTGTTCGGCGCCTCCGGATTAGAGGAGGTCGCCACCGGAATAGGCGCTCCCCCTCCTCCGAAGGGGGTCCCTCATTCGATCTCGGAGCCATTTGGGTCTCCAGAATGGCATCTGGCTGGGGGCCGGATTGGTTAGGGCCCCCGTCGTCAGTCTCCATGGGGGTTGTACCCCCATGTTCTTGGCAACTAAGGCATTACCCTCTGGCGCCGTCTCGGCGGTCTCCCGCGCCTCCCCGAGGCCCGGAGAGACCCTTTGGGATAACACCTCGGCGTAATCCGCAATAGGTGGCGGGGAGATTCGTGGAGGCGTCTCGCTCTCCATCATCTCCGATGCCAGAGTTCCCCGAAGATGAAGATAGTTGGGGGAGATCGCGGGCAGGACTGCAGCGCATGATTTAATATGATTCCCATAATTCAAGATTGGATGTGTGTAGAGCATCCTTAGACACTTATGATTCGGACAGGAGTTGGCCCTGGGGCGATGCTTGGGGATTGCTTCGGCGTCCGAATCCGAGCCATCCGCGAGGGTTATCTTCCTTGTAACGACCCGAGACCAACGCTCCAGACGCCTTCCATGTTCTTCATTGTCGTCGGGTGTTTTATTTTATTTGTTTGTTGCATTCATAATCGCATCATGCGCATTGCATTTGCATGTTTTCCTAAAGCTGGCATCCGTTCGTAGTTGCCGTGTCCCCCTGCCTTCGTTGACCGTTCCGAGTCCCATCGGTTTTTGCTTCCCTCTTGACCGTGACCGCCAAACCCCCTTTGCGTGCGTGTCCAAAACTGCCCCGAACCCGAATCGGGCTGTCATCACCGATGGGTTCGGATCATCCACAAACATCTCCAAAATATCTTCGTTTCTCCACTGGACTCCCCTAACCTTTTATTCTTGACTGTCCGATCGCGACCCGATGATCAAATTTGCTCCAAACCCGCTCTAGTCCATATGCTATTTATAGCAGATGACCCCCTAACCAAATCTGCCCCAACCCTAATTTTTAGGAGATTTGTCCCTACCGCCGCCGCACTCGTCTCCCACCTCGGGATCCATCCCCATCCAATCCTTCCCGAGCCCCGATCCAATCCTCCAACTAAGCCGTCTCCTCCTCGATTTTGGCAGCGAGCCAACCAGCATTCCCCGATCCAGGGCACCAACCTTCTCCCGCAGCCACCACCCAAGCTTGCCCGAGCTCCTCGATTCCCTGAGCGCACCTCCTGTCGACCTCCAGCCAGCCGGGCCACTCGAGCTCCATCCCGCCGTCTGACCGCATCCCCGCCACCAGGTCACGACACTGGCTTCCTCTCTCCCCTTCCTTCTTTTTCTCTCCTCCTCACCTCTCCATCTCTGCTCCAGGAACAAACAGGGAGCCCACCATGGTCACGATCCTGGAGCTCGTCGCTGCCGCCCTCTGCAGAACCTCGTTGCCAGGAGCTCTGAAACGCCGGCCGCCGCTAGGTCCGACCGGGCCCGAGGTCCTCCTTCCATTCGCCGATGTTCCCCTTCGGATCCCGTCGCCAGAGCCCCATCCCCGCTGCTCCTCGCCGTCGTCTTCTTCCTGTGCGCCTCCAACGCCAGGTCCGGCCTCTGCTTTGAGCAGAGGAGGAGGACGCCCGCGTCTCGCTGCCCGAGCACCGCTACCTGCCCTCGTCCCCGTCGCCGGCAAGCTCGCCGCCACCAAATCCGCATCTCCCGCCTGCCCGTGCTCGTGCACACTCGCCTCCACCGGCCGTCTGCAAGCAGCAGCGTCGTCGCGGACAAAGTGAGGCACGCAGCTGCCTCGCGCATCACTCCCATTCCTATCGGTTCTTCTCTCATCTTGCCATCTCTCTCTATGTTGCCTCGGACCGAAGCCGCTTGAGAGCCGCCATGGCTGCGTCCACATCGATCTGTTGCCTTGTCGTCTTTGACCCTGCGCGTGAATGCCTCGCTGCCTTCTGTGTTCGCGTTGACCCCGCATCGATCGAGCAACCTCGGCCACACACCAAGCTATCTCTGTTTCAGTTTTCAGTTTCGTCATATCAGCGCCAGGGTATGGTCCATCTTGCGTATAAAGGCATTATTTATCAAACTTCCATCGTAGCCCACTGGTCACTCATGCATACATCCATCCAGGAGGTCCTGGGTTCGACTCCCAGCTCCGCATATGCCATCGTTTCAAAATGCTAATAAGTCAATAACCATGCATCGGTTTAAAATGATCTATATAGCTAAAATGCTTAGAATTTCATCTAGTTTCATAATATGCTGCATTCATTCATGTTTAAAATGTTTAAGTTTCTGTTTACATTTAATTTGCATAAATGCCATGCTAAAATGCTTTATTTCATAACTAAATAACCGTAGCTCCATTTTAAATAAACTTCATATGAAAATGGGGTAGAAAAATGCATAGATTAACATGGTGCACTTTATTTCCCTGTTTAACAACATTAAAATGGTGTTTTAGGCAGAACAGTAGCAAACTCAAAATATGGACATGAGGATTTTCCGAAATTGTTGTTTGTTGTCCCGGCCTCATTTAAACTTGCCTAGATAAGTAGTTTTCATATGCTTCACCCCTTGCCATGTTTAATAACATTTCATATTGTTCGGTAAATAAGCGAGAGAGAACTAAATAATTGATGTGGTGTTTCGTCAATATGCAACTCGTTGCATATTGAGCTCCACTTAACTTGTAGTATTGTTTGTGCACTTTGCCATGCCATGCCTCATTAAACCGGACATGCATCATGCTTGATTGTGCATCATGCCATGTTTATGTGATGGTTGTTTACCATGATGTTTGCTTCTTTCCGGTCGCGCTTCTCCTTGATAGTTCCAGTTACGTTGCGATTGTAAGGATCCGTTCGACTACGTCCGTTTGTCTTCTTCATGGACTCGTTCTTCTTCCTTGTGGGATTTCAGGCAAGATGACCATTACCTTCGATATCACTTCTATCTTTGCTGCTAGTTGTTCGCTCTATCGTTATGTCGCGCTACCTACCACTTGTTTATCATGCCTCCCATATTGCCATGTCAAGCCTCTAACCCACCTTCCTAGCAAACCGTTGTTTGGCTATGTTACCGCTTTTGCTCAGCCCCTCTTATAGCGTTGTTAGTTGCAGGTGAAGTTGAAGATTGCTCCATGTTGAAACATGATTATGTTGGGATATCACTATATCTGTTATTTAATTAATGCATCTATATACTTGTTAAAGGGTGGAAGGCTCGCCTTTATGCCTGGTGTTCCGTTCCACTCTTGCCACCCTAGTTTCCGTCATATCGGTGTTATGTTCCTTGATTTTGCGTTCCTCGGGCGGTTGGGGTTATGGGACCCCCTTGACAGTTTGCTTTGAATAAAACTCCTCCAGCAAGGCCCAACATTGGTTTCCCATTTGCCTACCACCTATTCTTTTCCCTTGGTTGTTGCAGCCCCGAGGT